>NW_028172352.1:0-112500 GCF_963971535.1 Notolepis coatsorum
GATCAACATATTCATAATGTGTCCACTCGTTTGGCGATAAACACTCTGAAAACATCTTTTGTAATTTCTTTTGACTAAAACTGTAAAGAATATGACCTTTTAAAAGCGATCGTCTTATCTTTTTTTGCCATCTACCCTGGAGTTAGACAAGAAGATACAAACCTGCAGTAGGAGTAGGAAGACGTTGGTGGTGTGATAGTAAAGGGTTAACCTTCTGTAGTGTGGCAGTGAAAGGGTTCAACTGTAAAGAAGGTGACCTTAAAGGTGTCGTCCTCATTTGATTTGTCACATGGAGTCCACCAGTGTCTTCAGAGATATTGGAAGGCGAAAATTAGCTTCTCAAAAAACGGGGGGCTATCCCTTTAATCATTGCCAATGATGAATTTTGACCAATGGCACACTAGACCAGGGGTTCCCAAACTTTTCAGACCAGGGCCCAGAAAATAAGGCATCAGAGAGCCGCGGCCCAATGCACATCGTCGGGCTTTTTTTTTTTTTTTTTTTTGCCATGCGACCGATTTTTTAAGCCAAATATCACTTCAATCCTATTAAGTTAGTTCAAGTTAGTTATTCATTTATATGTGCTATTTATGAGAGGGCTAACTTGTTGCAAAATAATAATGATAATAATAATAGCCTCATTAAAATACTATTGTTGCTTCGGTTGTTTTCAGCGTTTTATGTGCATAATCTGTTATTTAGTTTGAAATGTTCATTGAAATAAGTAGATTTTTCGTTTTTGTTTATTTATTAAGTTAATATAAAACCATATAGTCACATTTTAGAATACAATAGAATAGAATTTTAGAATACAACTAGAAACACTGTCCTGGTCTGCTTCTAAGTTCAGTGGCCTGACAAAAATAATAATAAAAAAATAAAAAATAAAAAATAAAAATAATTTTTTTTTTTTTTTTTTTTTTTTTTTTTTTATTTTTTTTTAAATCATCTCGCGGCCCACCCGTGGCTGCTCGCGGCCCACCTTTGGGTCGCGACCCCGACTTTGGGAACCACTGCACTAGACTAGCGGCTTCCTGGCTTCCAAATCGAATATATTATTATTATTATTATTATTATTATTATAGACTTTTCTGTCTTTGTCTAAAATGGACAAAGACTGTGTGTGTGTGTGTGTGTTCTCCTTAACCTGTGCACGGGTGTTTCTGAAGCAGCTGGTGATTTTCTGTCCTAAGGAGTACTATGACCAGCTAGTCTGCCCCCTGCTGGGCCCTCTGTTCGCCTACATGCTGCAGGTCAGTGCTGCCCCCTGCTGGGCCCTCTGTTCGCCTACATGCTGCAGGTCAGAAGCCTAATCCTTCTCTATTGTTCATTTTTTTTTATCTACTTTTTCTTCTATTTTTTCTGTTTTTTCCTCCCATCCCAAGTTAGTCATTATGCCAATTCCCCCCTCCCCTTCCTGGTCGTTGCGCGCATTTGCCCCCTACTTGCCGGTCTAGGGAGCCCTGAAGTCTATCACATGCTTCCTCCGATACATAGGAGACAGCCAGCAGCCTCTTTTCACCTGCACAGCGAGGACTCTCACTGGGTGAAGTGTAACGCGTGGGAGGATCACACTACCTTCACCAGTTCCCTCCCTCGCTGTGTGCAGGCGCCCTGACCGACCTGTAGGAGTCGCTGTTTACAACGACCAGTGTTTCTGCGGTGGTAGACAGACGCTTAGTCCGCTGCGCTACCCGGTCGCCCCTTCTCTATTGTTCTTGATGGAAATGAGGCTCATTAAAAGGAGCTCTGCTCTGCACCATTCATGATGTTCCCAAGCAGCGTTTATTTTCACCACATACTGTAATAATAATAATAATATAATAATAAATTGTATTTGTAGTGCACTTTTCGTTGACTAGCAGGGTTTGCACAAGGTCCCTCAAGTGCTTGATTTTCAAGGCCTGGAATTCCTTGAAAACAGCAAAAAAAATTAACAAGGTGCAAAGTCCTTGAAATTCAAATCAACCGTTCGCATTGAAAGTTTTGTTCATCCATGATAAAATAGTTCTGAATCAAGAAATACTTATTTTTTTATCTAAAGTGTAACTAATTGTTGGAAATTCGTTTTAAGCCATAACTATTGTATCAGACTTTTTTTTCTATAAAAAACAGCATTTAAAAGTGAATTGTATCCTTTTAAATGCCCATTTAAAATGGAAAATAGTGCTTAGAAAAGTACTTGAAAGTCCTTGATTTTCATTTTGCAATGTCTGTGGGAACCCTAACCCTGGTGCACTTTTCGTTGAGTGCTACACGGTTAAAACATAGTATATTTGTTAAATAAACAGTTAAAAACCTAGTATAAACAGAAAAGTAAAACAACACAAGAAAAAAATGTATCACAAGAAATAGCTATCAATCAAAGGCTTTTTGAAATAGAAATGTTTTTATTGCAGGCTGCGTTCACACTGCAGACGAAAGTGGCCCGAATCTCATTTATTTTCTCCTGTGAATCGATACTGGTGCCTAGGGATGGGTATCGTTAGGATTTTATCGATACTACTACTCTTATCGATACTGCTTAACGGTTCAGTACTTTTTTTTATATATACACTTTTTCTCCCATTTTCTATATTTTCTCCCATCCCAATTTCGTATCATCCAATTCAACCCTCCCCTGTCACGGACGCTGTTTCTTGCCTCCCACAAGCCGGCTGCAATGTGGACTAAGTCATACATAGCACAAGTCCCCTCCGGTACTTGAGGTAACAGCAGTCGCATCTTTTCACCTGCGCAGCTCGATCTCTCAGTGGCGAGGAGTAACGCGTGCGAGGCTCACGCTGCCCCCGACACTTCCTGATTCTACTGCGCAGGCGCACCAACCGACCTGTAGGAGTCGCTGTCCACAACGCCCGATCCCCACCCATCAGTTTCCCACCCCCTAATACGGCCAATGTGTATTAGTACGGACGACCAGCTAAACTGAAAGCAAATGTGGAGCGCTGGGCTCGAACTGACGAGCCCAGCGTCTCCAGCATTTCGTGGCGAGTGCCTTGCCCACTACGCCACGTAGCCGCCCCAACGGTTCAGTACTTTATCGATACTCTTATCGGTTCTTTTAGATTATTATTTAAATATATTTAAAAAAAAAAATTACAATTTATTATTTGAACGGCTTAAGGCTATATCTGTACTTGATGTTTGCTTGTTGTGTTGCATATTTGAAATAAACTTCAATCAAATCAAACCCCCCCCCCTCTTAAAAACAAAAACCTGTGTTTAACCTGGCCATCTATAAAACATCATGCTAAAACTGTGAAACAAATGTCCTACTCCCCTAAAGAAAGAAATACATAGCAAACATGACTCAGTTATGCAATAGTGCTGCTGCTTTTTATTTTGTTAAAATCTTTTAGTTAATAAGACTACAAAATGACTACAATGATTTCATGACTGCTTCCTGTCCTCGCCGGAAGTGCGTCGGATACCTACCTTAACGTTACATTTTCAACAACAGAACAGATTGCTGCTAATTAAACACTTCATGGAAACGGAGTAACGTTAATGCTATGTCGAGTTCATACGTGTAGTGTAGTATGATGGGAATCGAGAATCGGAATCGATTGGCAACCGGTTCCTAATTGTCCGAAACATAATACCTATTAGATAGATTTGATTTGAGAATAGTAGTGTGTCAGGGCGGCTGAGTGGCGCAGTGGGCAAGGCGCTCGCCACTAACGCAGGATATGCTGGTATCGAGCCCAGCTCTCTGCGTTGCTACCGGCTTGGCCGGCCGTCGTACTAACACAATTGGGCAGTGTTAGAGGGTGGGAAAGCCGGTGGGTGGGGATTGGACGTTGTGGACAGCGACTCCTACAGGTCGGTTGGTTTGCCTGTACAGCAGAATCAGGAAGTATCGGGGGCAGCGTGAGCCTCCCACGCGTTACTCCTCGCCACTGAGAGATCGTGCTGTTCAGGTGAAAAGATGCGACAGCTGCCTCCTCGTGTACCGGAGGGTACACGTGATGCAAGGCTTCGTCCACATTGCAGCCGACCAGTGGGAGGCATGGTCTAACAACGTTCGAGACCGGGGAGGGGAGAATTGGAAATATGAAATTGGGATGGGAGAAAAATAGAAAATGGGAGAAAAAGTGGATAAAAAAAAGAATAGTAGCGTGTCCAGGTGAGAAACGGCAACGGTTATAGTATAATACACGTATAAGGCTATTCTTCAGCCTTTCGGGAATTACCCCAGACCACTGTAAAACCATACTTATATTCACCACGGTATAACACAGGAACGTATGGATGAAAAAATGAATTCTTTTTCACATATTGAACGATAGATAGTCGATGTCAAATGGGCCATAGTATTGTATCCATAGCTATAATATAGAATATAATATAGCCTTGCAGACAAGGTGACACACTCCTATCTTTTAAAGCATTGGCCTAGCTACAACGGGCCCGTCTAATGGCTGGCGCTGAATGAGTTAAAGGAACACGCCAACATTTTGGGAAATTAGCGGACAGTGACACCTCTCCCGAAGGCTACCCGTCACTGTCCGCTTCCATTCATTGTGCTAAGCTAGGCTAACGTGCAGCCAGATAGCTTTCTACTGAACGCACAGAGAGAGGAAACTGGTATCTATCTTCTCGTCTCTCTCTCTGGAGAAGACGGTACGCTAATTTTCCAAAATGTTGGCGTGTTCTTTTAACCTTGTATTCATGAATACCTGTCTGTCCCCAGTGGTGGAAAGTAACTAAGTATTTTTACTCAAGTACATTGTCTAGCTACTTGTACTTATTTTTTTTTTGGGAACTTTATACTTTTACTCCACTACATTTATCTGAACCGTGAGTCACTAAAAACCTCTGTGTTCCTTCTGTTTCTTCAGAGACTCAGCGTCAAGTGGCAGATCATCAACCAGAGGAGCGCCATAAAGTAAGTCACCTTATATAAATATATATTTGTTTTTTGCAATGAAAGCTTGGGGCCAGCTTCAAGTTCAAGTTTACTTTTGTTTGTCACGTATAAAGTACATATACATTACAGTGAAATGCTTGGTTCTGTATGAGCCCCCTGAAAATGTGCTTCATACAGTAAAAAAAGTAAGATGAGGATATATAAGTCCTAACACTATACAATATACAACCTAAGTACAATGAAGTAAAAATGCAGACAATGAGGTACACAACCGTTATAAAAAAATGCAGACAATGAGGTACACAACCGTTATAAAAAAAAGGCAAGATGCAAAATGAGGTATGGATGTAGTGCAAATCTCTTTAACACTAAATCATATTTATCTATTTATTAAAGTGTCTAAAGTGAGTGTTAAGGTGAGTGTTTAAAGTGAGTGTGTGCATGTGGATGTGTGTGCAATGAGTGTAGATGGATGGGTTGATGTTAACATAGTCGTTGAGCATCCTGATGGCCCTGGGGATAGAAGCTCCTTCTGAGTCTCTCTGTACCGGCCATGAGACTCCGGTAGCGCTTGCCCGAGCTTAGAAACGGATGCATCATTGTCAACTAGGGTTGCAAATTGTAAGCACGTTCCTTACTCGATCATTGATAATGTTAACGATCAATTCATTGATTAATTGTAACAAAGAATACCCAATTTACCAAACAATAACAAATGTATTTGTTTCCCCAATCAAAAGGTTTATTTCCGCAGCAGCGACATATTGCATGGCATATGAAACATAGAAATGTAGAGGCCTAGGGCGGTCAGGTGGCGTAGCGGAGATTGTGTTCGTCACCAACCCCGGAGACGCTGGATTCGCCTGTTCGAATCCAGCTCACAGCTCCGGGGTTGTCACCAGCTTGGCTGGCCGTTCACACGAATACAATTGGCAGTATTAGAGGGTGGGAGAAGCTGGCGGGGTGGGTCCGGGTCGTTGTAAACAGCGACTCCTACAGTTCGGTCGGGGCGCCTGCTAAGCGAGGATAGGATCTAAGGGGGGTAGTGTGATCCTTCCACACGTTACACCCTCTCAGTGAGAGTCCGCGCTGCCAGGTGAAAAGAAGCGGTTGATTGGCTAGACGTGTGTCGGAGGAAGCACGTGGTAGCCTCCACTCTCCCAGATGATCTGACTGTGGGGGGTAAGTGCGCAGCGACCAGGAAGGGGATTGGGAATTGGCATAACGACTAACATTGGGATGGGAGAAAATCGGAGGAAAAAGGAAGGGGAAAAAGATCAATACAAAAAAAATTAAAAATAAATGTAGAGGCCTAGACATATTAAAACACATTTGTGTCGACTTTAAGCGGGCGAGCTGCATATGTGGCAATTTCTTTTAAAATAAAAGTCACTCGCTACTTAAAAAAATTGAAAGCATGTATTTAACTAATTCTAAAATGTTCTAAACACGGTTTGATATTAACTTACGATCTCTTAACAGGCAGGCAGAAAAGTGGCAATTTTCTTTACTTGAACTTGAGGACTGCATACTCTTTTTGCAACGCTTTGCTTTATACTTTATAGCGCGTGCATGAGCCTGGTCTCTTTACTTTTGAAAGATAACATTCTGAAGTTACTAATGCAAAAAAAAGGATAACAGAGGTTTGAACTTGAGTTGAACTTTGAACTTGTGTACTCACATTTCTCTTTAGTGGTTGCCAGATTCCAGATTCCATTATTCCAGCATAGAGCTATGAGCTGGAAAACACTGCGGTTCCATAGCCTGAAGTCTTATGTAGTACAGGTCCAAATTCTATAACAATCTGTTCAGAAATGAGAGAGGTTTTAGTAGGGCTGTCTTAAATACTTCGAAGCTTCGTTCGATGGGCATGGGATACGAATATGAAAATAAAATTCGATTACTAAAATATATATATATGATTTTTTTAATTTTTTTTTTTGCAAAATCAACTCTGCCTCTCTTTGTTAACTACAACAAGCAATGCTGTTTGTTATTTAAGACGAGGTCGGACTCTGCACTGACAGATTTGTGTTCATTGTGCTGCTTTTATATAAAGCCTCAAATGACGGCTTACAATATTTCATGAAAGCAAAGTGTTTTGTTTGTCTAAGATTTTAAAAGGTTTAAACTTTACAGCACTGGCAAAGTTGAACAAAGTGCTGTACAATTCCCACAACATAAAAAAAAATTTAAAAAAATGTATTCGTTTTTTTTAATCTCGAAGCTTCGAATTAAAATCGAATATCGACCCCGAAGCTTTGAATTCCAAAAAAAATTCGAAGGTCAGCCCTAGGTTTTTAGTAAACTGTGTCGCGAAAATCCTCCGTGGCCATCCACCGCTGTGCGTTCTGAAGTCTGAGTCACGAGTAATTTGTGTGTGTGTGTGTGTGTGTGTGTGTGTGTGTGTGTGTGTGTGTGTGTGTGTGTGTGTGTGTGTGTGTGTGTGTGTGTGTGTGTGTGTGTGTGTGTGTGTGTGTGTGTGTGTGTGTGTGTGTGTGTGTGTGTGTGTGTGTGTGTGTGTGTGTGTGTGTGTGTGTGTGTGTGTGTGTGTGTGTGTGTGTGTGTGTGTAGTGGTGAGGAAGGGGAGGAGGAGATGGTGATGTTTGAAGAGAGCCAGGTCACTCAGGAGATGTTGGAGGAACAGCTGGTGAGGCTGGGGACCAGGGAGATGCTGGATCTACTCAGTAAGTCTGTCTGTCTCTCTCTCCGTCTCATGCGGCACGGTGGTGTAGTGGTTAACACTGTCGCCTCACAGCAAGAAGGTCCAGGGTTCGATTCCCGCTTGGGGACCAGGTTTCCATGATGCCAGGTACCCAGGTGGGGTATCTCCCGGGCCTTTCTGTGTGGAGTTTGCATGTTCTCCCCCTCTGTGCTCGCAAGGGTTTCCCCCCCGATAAGATAAACCCAATGGAAAAACATGCACAACAACAAGATCGCTAACGCTGTGGCGTCCTTGACGAAGACGGACAGGAGCACTTGGATTGGTCCCCTGGCGCGGCTCACGTTGACGCCTGTCTGCTCCCGGCTGCCCTTGGGGGGGAAGGGCGACGGGATGGGTTAATCGCAGAGACGAATCGCATGCATGCATCGCATGTGTGCCAATTGATGACCTCGGAGCAGGTCCTAAATTATTATTTTATAATTATTATTATTATTATTATGTCTCTCTCTCTCTGTCTCTCTGTCTGTCTCTCTCTCCCTCTCTATCCCTCCCTCTCCCTCTCTCCCTCCCTCTCCCTCCCTCTCCCTCTCTCTTTCTCCCTATCCCTCTCTCTCCTTTCTCTCTCTTCTCGCTCTCTCTCTCTCTCTGTCTCTCTCTGTCTGTCTCTGTCTCTCTCTCTATCTGCTCTGCAGGCATTAAAGTGTTCCGTCTTGAGATGGATTTCCGTCAATTTGATTATTTATATAATATTTTGATTAATATATATATATTTTTTTAAATATAAAGTTAGCCAATAGGGATGTGTATCAGTAGTATTGGCAGTGGTAGTAGTCGTAATAGTAATCCAGTCTATTAATTTTTTCTTTTTCTAAAAAATAAACTATAGTTCAACACAGGTAACCACTTTTGCTTAATCTCTTTGATGGCTCAAATGTCTGCTCTAGTGTCTAGTGTCTAGTCGATTATGTGTTTTGAGCACAAAGTTCATCATAGATCTAGCCTCTTAATTTTGGTTTATTAGGTGCTGCTCCCAGAGCAGGTGAGTTATTAGGTGCTAATGCTCTCAGAGCAGGTGAGTTATTAGGTGCTAATGCTCCCAGAGCAGGTGAGTTATTAGGTGCTGCTCCCAGAGCAGGTGTGTTATTAGGTGCTAATGCTCCCAGAGCAGGTGAGTTATTAGGTGCTGCTCCCAGAGCAGGTGAGTTATTAGGTGCTAATGCTCCCAGAGCAGGTGAGTTATTAGGTGCTGCTCCCAGAGCAGGTGAGTTATTAGGTGCTAATGCTCCCAGAGCAGGTGAGTTATTAGGTGCTAATGCTCCCAGAGCAGGTGAGTTATTAGGTGCTAATGCTCCCAGAGCAGGTGAGTTATTAGGTGCTGCTCCCAGAGCAGGTGAGTTATTAGGTGCTAATGCTCCCAGAGCAGGTGAGTTATTAGGTGCTAATGCTCCCAGAGCAGGTGAGTTATTAGGTGCTAATGCTCCCAGAGCAGGTGAGTTATTAGGTGCTGCTCCCAGAGCAGGTGAGTTATTAGGTGCTAATGCTCCCAGAGCAGGTGTGTTATTAGGTGCTAATGCTCCCAGAGCAGGTGAGTTATTAGGTGCTAATGCTCCCAGAGCAGGTGAGTTATTAGGTGCTAATGCTCCCAGAGCAGGTGAGTTATTAGGTGCTAATGCTCCCAGAGCAGGTGAGTTATTAGGTGCTAATGCTCCCAGAGCAGGTGTGTTATTAGGTGCTGCTCCCAGAGCAGGTGAGTTATTAGGTGCTAATGCTCCCAGAGCAGGTGAGTTATTAGGTGCTAATGCTCCCAGAGCAGGTGAGTTATTAGGTGCTAATGCTCCCAGAGCAGGTGAGTTATTAGGTGCTGCTCCCAGAGCAGGTGAGTTATTAGGTGCTAATGCTCCCAGAGCAGGTGTGTTATTAGGTGCTAATGCTCCCAGAGCAGGTGAGTTATTAGGTGCTAATGCTCCCAGAGCAGGTGAGTTATTAGGTGCTGCTCCCAGAGCAGGTGAGTTATTAGGTGCTAATGCTCCCAGAGCAGGTGAGTTATTAGGTGCTGCTCCCAGAGCAGGTGTGTTATTAGGTGCTAATGCTCCCAGAGCAGGTGTGTTATTAGGTGCTAATGCTCCCAGAGCAGGTGTGTTATTAGGTGCTAATGCTCCCAGAGCAGGTGAGTTATTAGGTGCTAATGCTCCCAGAGCAGGTGAGTTATTAGGTGCTAATGCTCCCAGAGCAGGTGAGTTATTAGGTGCTAATGCTCCCAGAGCAGGTGAGTTATTAGGTGCTGCTCCCAGAGCAGGTGAGTTATTAGGTGCTAATGCTCCCAGAGCAGGTGAGTTATTAGGTGCTGCTCCCAGAGCAGGTGAGTTATTAGGTGCTAATGCTCCCAGAGCAGGTGTGTTATTAGGTGCTGCTCCCAGAGCAGGTGAGTTATTAGGTGCTAATGCTCCCAGAGCAGGTGTGTTATTAGGTGCTAATGCTCCCAGAGCAGGTGTGTTATTAGGTGCTAATGCTCCCAGAGCAGGTGAGTTATTAGGTGCTAATGCTCCCAGAGCAGGTGAGTTATTAGGTGCTAATGCTCCCAGAGCAGGTGTGTTATTAGGTGCTGCTCCCAGAGCAGGTGAGTTATTAGGTGCTGCTCCCAGAGCAGGTGAGTTATTAGGTGCTGCTCCCAGAGCAGGTGAGTTATTAGGTGCTAATGCTCCCAGAGCAGGTGTGTTATTAGGTGCTAATGCTCCCAGAGCAGGTGAGTTATTAGGTGCTAATGCTCCCAGAGCAGGTGAGTTATTAGGTGCTAATGCTCCCAGAGCAGGTGTGTTATTAGGTGCTAATGCTCCCAGAGCAGGTGAGTTATTAGGTGCTAATGCTCCCAGAGCAGGTGAGTTATTAGGTGCTAATGCTCCCAGAGCAGGTGAGTTATTAGGTGCTAATGCTCCCAGAGCAGGTGAGTTATTAGGTGCTAATGCTCCCAGAGCAGGTGAGTTATTAGGTGCTAATGCTCCCAGAGCAGGTGAGTTATTAGGTGCTAATGCTCCCAGAGCAGGTGAGTTATTAGGTGCTAATGCTCCCAGAGCAGGTGTGTTATTAGGTGCTGCTCCCAGAGCAGGTGAGTTATTAGGTGCTAATGCTCCCAGAGCAGGTGAGTTATTAGGTGCTAATGCTCCCAGAGCAGGTGAGTTATTAGGTGCTAATGCTCCCAGAGCAGGTGTGTTATTAGGTGCTGCTCCCAGAGCAGGTGAGTTATTAGGTGCTGCTCCCAGAGCAGGTGAGTTATTAGGTGCTAATGCTCCCAGAGCAGGTGAGTTATTAGGTGCTAATGCTCCCAGAGCAGGTGAGTTATTAGGTGCTAATGCTCCCAGAGCAGGTGAGTTATTAGGTGCTAATGCTCCCAGAGCAGGTGAGTTATTAGGTGCTAATGCTCCCAGAGCAGGTGAGTTATTAGGTGCTAATGCTCCCAGAGCAGGTGAGTTATTAGGTGCTAATGCTCCCAGAGCAGGTGAGTTATTAGGTGCTAATGCTCCCAGAGCAGGTGTGTTATTAGGTGCTAATGCTCCCAGAGCAGGTGAGTTATTAGGTGCTGCTCCCAGAGCAGGTGAGTTATTAGGTGCTGCTCCCAGAGCAGGTGAGTTATTAGGTGCTGCTCCCAGAGCAGGTGAGTTATTAGGTGCTAATGCTCCCAGAGCAGGTGAGTTATTAGGTGCTAATGCTCCCAGAGCAGGTGAGTTATTAGGTGCTGCTCCCAGAGCAGGTGAGTTATTAGGTGCTAATGCTCCCAGAGCAGGTGAGTTATTAGGTGCTAATGCTCCCAGAGCAGGTGAGTTATTAGGTGCTGCTCCCAGAGCAGGTGAGTTATTAGGTGCTAATGCTCCCAGAGCAGGTGAGTTATTAGGTGCTAATGCTCCCAGAGCAGGTGAGTTATTAGGTGCTGCTCCCAGAGCAGGTGAGTTATTAGGTGCTAATGCTCCATGTGTTCCCTCCTCAGCTGCGAGCTGTATTTCCAGAAAAGTGGCTGAGGCAGCAGCAGGGACCAAGGAAGAAACGGAGAAAGAAACGGACGGTAAGAGTCGAGACCTTCCTGCGCAGGGTTGGGGTAAACATAGATATCTATAGAACACTAGATAGCTTGCCCGCGCTGCCGGCCAATGGAGAGCGACGTCACTGAACCGCCGCCATCTTGCGTAGGTCAGCCTTGAGTGAGAGTGAGTGAGCTGCACAGACAAAAATACTCATAACTCGCTGAAATATTGACGGATTTACAAACGGTTTGGTTTATTACAAGCATTATTAACGTGGCTATGATTCAAGCGGTTTGTAAAAAAAAAAACATTTTTTTATAAGTATGTAGTATCATACCTACATCTTTGATGTTTATAGCAAACCAACCCGTTTGTAAATCCGTCAATATTTCAGCGAGTTATGAGTATTTTTGTCTGTGCAGCTCACTCACTCTCACTCAAGGCTGACCTACGCAAGATGGCGGCGGTTCAGTGACGCTGGTGACTCCGCCTTAAGCTATCTAGTGTTCTATAGATATATCTATGAGGGTAAGGGACGAGGGGAAACGGTTCCTTCCTGCGCAGGGTTGGAAAGCGGCAATATAGAAAATAAATCGTATATTTTCCAGTCCGGGGTTCGACAGTAGAGGTAGAGCAGTCGTCTGGCAATCCGGAGGTTCCCGGTTCGATTCCCACTCCTCCCGGGCGTCGTGTTGAAGTGTCTTTGAGCAAGACTCTGCACCTTGCATGTTTGCCTCCACCGTCGGTGTGTGAATATATGAGTGAACGGGTAAAAATGCGAGGAACAAGTTGTAAAGGTCTTTGGATAAAAGCTGCTGTATAAATACACCTTTTACCATTTCCTGGCCTGTGAAAGTATCTCAAATTCAGAAAATAAATTCACTGCCACAAATTGGCTTGCCCTGGAGATAGATAAAAATGTATTGTTAACTAAGTAAATTTTTTTCAATATAAGTCTAGTAATGTATGAATGAGTAAATATTAGTGCTGTCAGGCGATTAAAAAAATGTATCTAATTAATTACAGGATTTGTAATTAATTAATCTAATTAATCACCTTTTAATCGCATAACCATTTTATGCCTGATATTCTATATTCTATAATCATATTTCAAATGGCATGTGTCCGGATGGCAGAATTCAGTACTGTATCTACAAAACCTTCTGTTTAATCATCTTCCATCTATTAATTTGCTTAGATTTTTTTTAGGTCTGGTCAATTTGAGCATGGTGTTATTCACAGTCAAAGATAAAAAGATTTTTATTGATATTCTCATTTGGTTCATTACAATTTCCTCAAGCCTCGTAACGGACACAGTATTTCTGACACTGGGAATACATTCCCTGAGATCCATAGATGTCCCTAGAATCAGATACCAAGAACATGCAAATGGACCATATTAAAAAAAAGTCTGTAAATGTGTATTCTACAATCTTATGGAATGAATGAGATCAAAAATAAAATTTAATTTTTTGGTAATTAATTTTGAGTTAATTTTCATAACGCGATAATTTGCTGTGTAATTAATTAATCTAATTAACGCGATAAACTGACAGCCGTAGTAAATATAGTATGTTCTGATGAGTAAATAGGGGTGGGATTAAATAAGCGTATGCTTATTCCCACTCCTTTTCAAATATGTAAATGACAAAAAAAAAGAAAATAATTAGTTTGACTTTTTTTGTTTTGTAATTTTTTATATACATGTATTATTTGAATGGCTTAAGGCTATATCTGTACTTGATGTTTGTTTTGTTATGTTGCATATCGCTGCTGTCGGGACAAAACCTCATAACTCCAAAAACCCAACTTTTCAGCAGATGAAAAAAACTAACACAGATTTACATTTACATTTACATTTAGTCATTTAGCTGAACGCTTTTATCCAAAGCGACTTACAAGTTCTGTACGACAAGCCATCAGGAAGGGCACAACTCTATCAGCTGAGTAACAATGTTAGTCAAAGTGTTGAGTGCTACAGTGTAGGTTAGTTTATTAGGACAAGTGCATGACAGTATGGTTAGTTAGGGTTAGATTTTTTTTTTTTTTAATTCAGATAATGGTTGAAGAAGTGCGTCTTTAGTCGACGGCGAAAGATTGGACGTGTTTCACAGATTTGAGGGTGAATAGAGTTAGGAGGTTTAGACTGATGATCGGTTTAATGCTTTCCCATTGTTTAAACTTTGTAAAACCCACACACACATATGGAGGATGATCTACGGAGTTGATTTATATAATAAATTTTTTTTTTTTTAAATGGAGTTATGAGGTTTTGTCCCGACAGCAGCGATATTTGAAATGAACTTCAGTTAATCAATCTGCAGTGTTCAACAGGTAACTCGTGTACGGCGGCGACCCCGTGTCTAACCGATGGCCTTGTTGTCTCAGGAGCTGACGACATGGAGGCGATGATGACCGACTCGGCCCAGACGACTCAAGTCAAGAGCAACTTCTTGTCACGGTCATCTCTTTGTCACGGCATACAAGCGTACAGCGCCCAGGCCACCGGCGAGCTGACGGAGCTGGGGAAGTGTCTGCTGAAACACGAGGTCAGTCATGGGTCCAGAGCGCTCAGTCACGGGTCCAGAACTCTGAGCTCAGTCACGGGTCCAGAACTCTGAGCTCAGTCACGGGTCCAGAACTCTGAGCTCAGTCACGGGTCCAGAACTCTGAGCTCAGTCACGGGTCCAGAACTCTTGAGGTCAGTCACGGGTCCAGAACTCTTGAGGTCAGTCACGGGTCCAGAACTCTGAGCTCAGTCACAGCTCCAGAACTCTGAGCTCAGTCACGGGTCCAGAACTCTTGAGGTCAGTCACGGGTCCAGAACTCTTGAGGTCAGTCACGGGTCCAGAACTCTTGAGGTCAGTCACGGGTCCAGAACTCTTGAGGTCAGTCACGGGTCCAGAACTCTGAGCTCAGTCACGGGTGCATGTTAACACTTTCAGTGCCAGCAGGGGGCGTCCTAGATTCCCCGCTGAGTGCCAACGCTCTATTCAATGACAGAGCGATCACATTTGTGAACGCATGAACTATATCTTAAATGATGGCTATGTGTCTAATACGACCGTCACTTATCAATGACTTGTTTGCGGTCAACATTGTCGAAACGGATTGTTTTTTTAATCGGTTCATTTCCGTTTTATACCATTTTGAAAAAACACTCGTATTTTTGAACCTTTCAGAAAAAAAGAAAGATTCCACATGAATCGCCCTTTACTGTAATACACAAAACACGTTGTCATTTTCCGGCCTATTTATGAATCGTTTTCAAATAAACGCTAGATTATCGATAGTATATGTCAGGGCTATTCAACTAAATTGTTCAGGGGGCCACATTGTCAGAAACCCAAGGGGCCAGGGGCCGGACTGCCACGGCGCCTCCCTGTGCTATGAATATATGTACACTTGACACAACACGCAACCACATTTTCACAACTTTTATTTAACTACATTGCAAAAGTAGTATACTTTTCAAAAAAAGTGCTTCATTTATGTGCCACATCTGCAACATCTCCTGCAGAAAGTGCTTCATTTATGACTGTGCAACAACTGCAACATCTCCTCTTCAACATTTCAATATAAAAATAAAATAAAAAACAAACAAGTGCATGATGTGCATCTGAACATTCTAACATCAACACTTGAACAAAAAAACACATTTATAGTGCAGCTGAGCTTATGAAAAAGTGCTTCATGTCTGTGCAACAACAGCAAATCACAGCATCTTATTAGCACTTATTGTCGACTCTTAACTCTCAGACATCAGGGGGGGGGGGGTGGGGGGCAGACAGGCCTAGCCTACATACACACATCTAATGAGAGCGATTGCACTTCTTTGACTGGGCAATGGCAGAGAAAGAGGGTTCATAGGAAGTGAGGGCTACCCGCAAACAGTGATGCAAATGCTCATTTGTCAAGGAGGCACGTTGCTTGTTTTAATGGCATTCATGTGAGAGAAACTGGATTCACAGGTGTATGTTGAGCCAAACATTGTTAGCACAGATATTGCCAGCGTTTTTATTTTGGGGAATGTCTTGACATGAATACACTTTATCCAAAATGTTGTGGTGGATTCATTCTCAAGTGCCTGCTTCAGAGCAGATGATGCTTGCATGTCAATTATTTCAAGTTGCAGGAGACCTTCATCAATGTGAAGTGATGCAAGGAACTCTTGTCCTTTTGTGGAAATAGCAGCTACATTGGCAAATGGGTTGCTCACAAAATGCATCAATTCTCTGGACATGTCAAATTCATCAAATCGACTTGCAAAGTTTTCCCTCAATTTATCAATGAAATCTGTCATTAATTGAGTGACTTTTGGCTCAATTGTGCGTGTTAACGTTGACATGAAAAAAAAAAAAAGAAAAAAAAAAGAAAAAGAAAAAAAAATTTATTATCATGTAATCTTTGGCGGGCCGGTCAGAATCATCCCGCGGGCCGGATCTGGCCCGCGGGCCGCCAGTTGAATAGCCCTGGTATATGTGTTAGGGCTGGGCGATATGACCAAAAACGCTATCGCGATAAAATTATAAAATTATTTTCATATAATTCGATATCGATAATTATCGTTGATATAATGTCCGTCAAGTTTAATTAACTTCTTATGCTGCTGCGAATGTCTCAAGTCGAGTTGATGTCGTCATCAGTCTGCGCACGTTAGCCGACAAGCGGAGTATCTCATGACAATAAATATGACACTAAAATACTCTCTTCCGCCACAATATATTGAAACGACGTCCACTGTATACCCCACACTACCATAAACGTGGCCTCAGAATTCAAAACACACACATACTCGGCACGTAAATATATAAAACAGTGCCGTGCAAGCTAGTTATCCTAGCCAGCCTGTTGGTTCTAAGCGATGTATTCCATGACAATGTGCTAAATATGACACTAAAATACTCTCTTCCGCCACAATATATTGAAACGACGTCCACTGTATATCCCACACTACCATAAACGTGGCCTCAGAATTCAAAACACACACATACTCGGCACGTAAATATATAAAACAGTGCCGTGCAAGCTAGTTATCCTAGCCAGCCTGTTGGTTCTAAGCGATGTATTCCATGACAATGTGCTAAATATGACACTAAAATACTCTCTTCCGCCACAATATATTGAAACGACGTCCACTGTATATCCCACACTACCATAAACGTGGCCTCAGAATTCAAAACACACACATACTCGGCACGTAAATATATAAAACAGTGCCGTGCAAGCTAGTTATCCTAGCCAGCCTGTTGGTTCTAAGCGATGTATTCCATGACAATGTGCTAAATATGACACTAAAATACTCTCTTCCGCCACAATATATTGAAACGACGTCCACTGTATATCCCACACTACCATAAACGTGGCCTCAGAATTCAAAACACACACATACTCGGCACGTAAATATATAAAACAGTGCCGTGCAAGCTAATTAGCCTAGGAAGCCTTGTTGTTGAGTGAGTGAGTCCTACCTCCTTCCGGGTATACTTCGCTCTCGGCCATCTCCTTCACTGATTGGTTGTTAGCTGTTGTGCGTAAACACGTCATCACGTAACGCTGGTTGTTGTTAGTGAGTGAGCTGAGCCGAGGCTGAACGGAGCCAAGCTTGGAAAATCGATATATCGAAACTTTGCGACCACGTTTCATGTTTATTTCGAGGAAATAATTTATCGCGATAGTTATCGTTATCGTTTTATCGCCCAGCCCTAATATGTGTACTTATGCACGCTATAGAAGCGGGCTGGAAAATCGATTATCCATTTCCTGATCAGCGCACACACGCACACACACACACACACTCACACACACACACTCACACACACACACGCACACACACACATATGGCACACGCTGATAGGTGAAAATAGCTCTGATTATCCCAAGACTGGTCAAATAGATTCCTTACCTCCGATCAGATGTTCTCCAAAAAGATTATTCCAATTCCTGATCGCCATTCCAAATATCGATCGCGTTTATTGATCCAACGCTGGGTACTGGAAAGAGATAATCCACGCTGTTCTGCTGGTCGGGGAAGACTGCAATCGGCTCGTATTACATGCGTGACAAGTGAAATGTGGAATCCGGACTTTCTTTTTTCCATCAATTTCATTCAGTCCATTCCAAATGGGTGCAATACCATCCGGAGAGACGATAGGGGGCGGTATTTTCCCTGTTCGAGCTGAGAAGGATCCCCACTGGTAACGTGAGGCTAGATTGATGAACAATTTATGGAAATCGATAATATAAAAAAAAATAGAAAAACGACATTTGTCGTCAGTTGGCACTCAACGGTAGGCATGAAATAACGACAATTATCGTCGTTGGCACTCAAAGTGTTAAGAGGGTAATAAATAGATACAATATGGTGTAGTGTTAAAGTGTTGCAGAACTAGGAACTGGATGTGGCATATTGATGAGAAATTAAATGCTTTAGCAACTATACAGCATGTTTTGACATAATGTTGCGTGTAAAGACCGTAACCATGTCACAACAGCAGTCATAGTGTATATTTTCAGCAATACGTTTGTTTACCAATAGGTTAAAGTGTTATTAATTAAATATGAGTTTAGGAATTGTATTCAATAGCTAGCGAATTTTGACCGGAAATAAATCCGAGCGGCCATTTTACTGTAGTCATTATGATTAAGGAAATACAGGGCTTTCAATGAGCGTTGACATTTCAAAGAACTACATCTCCTAGAGTGCTCCAGCCTTCTAGAAGCAAATTACTTCCTGATTATTGTTTTTAATTTCTCTTATTTCTCGGGATTATATACCACAAAACTGAACGTTATTGGCATAGATTGGGGTGCAGTTAGTGTGTCTACCTTCTGTGAACATTTAGCAACCATCCGTGTTGAAATCCGTTTCAAAATGGCGGACCTGTCGCAAGAATAAAAAGCTGACTGTACATACAGTAGATTTCATTCTCGGTTCTTCATGCACGCCTGGTGATACTAAATCCAAATTGAACTGTCATTGGAATGAGTAGATTTGGCCCGATCCATAGATGTGCAACATGGCTATAATGAGGTCATTTATAGGCCTGCTATGCTATATTCTATAATAATATTTCAAATTTCATGGGTCAGGATGGCAGAATTCAGTACTGTATCTACAAAACCTTCTGTTTAATCATCTTCCCTTTATTAATTTCCTTCGATTTTTTTTGTACACATGATCGCAAGAAGGTACTGAAGGAGAGCTCAGTGGCAGTTTTTCATGTCTGCCTGGTCATTTTTAGCATGGTGTTATTCACTGTCAAAGATGCAAAGAAAAATCATAATTCATATTGTCCTTTGTTTCATCACAATTTAAGCAAGCCTAGTAATAGACACAATATTTCGGACACTGGGAATATGACAGTGGAGCAATCTTCCATTTAAAGAGGGCTCAAGAGGTTAAAGGGATAGATCAGATTTTTGGACATTAAAGGTGCTATAGATGAAAAAGAAATTATGATAATAATAATACATTATAATACATCCAGAGGTTTTAGAAAGGTGCAGAATAAAAGTATTGATTCTCCCTCCCCAGAAATATAATTTATTCATTTATAATTGAAAAGATGTTAGCAGATCCAAAATGAATGTTGTTATTTACATTGCAGGCATGTATCCCCTCCCCATGTCCCCATGTGGAACACACCGACTGGATACATGACACGCTGGTGCTCTAGTGCGACATCTAGTGGCTGAATGTTATCTATAGCACCGTTCACAACATGACAACGTACCAAAGTGTGGGCTGTTTTTCCAGGTCTGTGTGTCTTGTGTGTCTTCCAGGAGATTTATATGAACCTGTTGACCATCGCCTTCACCTCCCTGTCGTGGAAGGACACCAACAACTGTCACCGCACCGCCTCCATGGTCTGCTGGACTCTGCTGCGACAGGTAGCTCTTTTAACCACCTCTGCTGCGACAGGTAGCTCTTTTAACCACTTCTGCTGCGACAGGTAGCTCATTAAACCACCTGCTGTAACAGGTAGCTCTTTAAACCACCTGCTGTAACAGGTAGCTCATTAAACCACCTCTACTGTAACAGGTAGCTCATTAAACCACCTGCTGTAACAGGTAGCTCTTTAAACCACCTGCTGTAACAGGTAGCTCATTAAACCACCTCTACTGTAACAGGTAGCTCATTAAACCACCTGCTGTAACAGGTAGCTCATTAAACCACCTGCTGTAACAGGTAGCTCATTAAACCACCTGCTGTAACAGGTAGCTCATTAAACCACCTACTGTAACAGGTAGCTCATTAAACCACCTGCTGTAACAGGTAGCTCATTAAACCACCTCTACTGTAACAGGTAGCTCTTTAAACCACCTACTGTAACAGGTAGCTCTTTAAACCACCTGCTGTAACAGGTAGCTCTTTAAACCACCTGCTGTAACAGGTAGCTCTTTAAACCACCTGCTGTAACAGGTAGCTCATTAAACCACCTGCTGTAACAGGTAGCTCATTAAACCACCTGCTGTAACAGGTAGCTCATTAAACCACCTGCTGTAACAGGTAGCTCATTAAACCACCTGCTGTAACAGGTAGCTCATTAAACCACCTGCTGTAACAGGTAGCTCTTTAAACCACCTGCTGTAACAGGTAGCTCTTTAAACCACCTCTACTGTAACAGGTAGCTCATTAAACCACCTGCTGTAACAGGTAGCTCATTAAACCACCTGCTGTAACAGGTAGCTCTTTAAACCACCTGCTGTAACAGGTAGCTCTTTAAACCACCTCTGCTGTAACAGGTAGCTCATTAAACCACCTGCTGTAACAGGTAGCTCATTAAACCACCTGCTGTAACAGGTAGCTCTTTTAACCACCTGCTGTAACAGGTAGCTCTTTTAACCACCTGCTGTAACAGGTAGCTCATTAAACCACCTCTGCTGTAACAGGTAGCTCATTAAACCACCTCTGCTGTAACAGGTAGCTCATTAAACCACCTCTGCTGTAACAGGTAGCTCATTAAACCACCTCTGCTGTAACAGGTAGCTCATTAAACCACCTCTGCTGTAACAGGTAGCTCATTAAACCACCTCTGCTGTAACAGGTAGCTCATTAAACCACCTCTGCTGTAACAGGTAGCTCATTAAACCACCTCTACTGTAACAGGTAGCTCATTAAACCACCTGCTGTAACAGGTAGCTCATTAAACCACCTGCTGTAACAGGTAGCTCTTTAAACCACCTGCTGTAACAGGTAGCTCATTAAACCACCTGCTGTAACAGGTAGCTCTTTAAACCACCTGCTGTAACAGGTAGCTCATTAAACCACCTGCTGTAACAGGTAGCTCTTTAAACCACCTCTGCTGTAACAGGTAGCTCATTAAACCACCTCTGCTGTAACAGGTAGCTCTTTAAACCACCTCTGCTGTAACAGGTAGCTCATTAAACCACATCTGCTGTAACAGGTAGCTCATTAAACCACCTCTGCTGTAACAGGTAGCTCTTTAAACCACCTCTGCTGTAACAGGTAGCTCATTAAACCACCTCTGCTGTAACAGGTAGCTCATTAAACCACCTGCTGTAACAGGTAGCTCATTAAACCACCTGCTGTAACAGGTAGCTCTTTAAACCACCTGCTGTAACAGGCAGCTCATTAAACCACCTCTGCTGTAACAGGTAGCTCATTAAACCACCTGCTGTAACAGGTAGCTCTTTAAACCACCTGCTGTAACAGGTAGCTCATTAAACCACCTCTGCTGTAACAGGTAGCTCATTAAACCACCTCTGCTGTAACAGGTAGCTCATTAAACCACCTGCTGTAACAGGTAGCTCTTTAAACCACCTGCTGTAACAGGTAGCTCATTAAACCACCTCTGCTGTAACAGGTAGCTCATTAAACCACCTGCTGTAACAGGTAGCTCTTTAAACCACCTGCTGTAACAGGTAGCTCATTAAACCACCTCTGCTGTAACAGGTAGCTCTTTAAACCACCTGCTGTAACAGGTAGCTCATTAAACCACCTCTGCTGTAACAGGCAGCTCATTAAACCACCTCTGCTGTAACAGGTAGCTCATTAAACCACCTCTGCTGTAACAGGTAGCTCATTAAACCACCTCTGCTGTAACAGGTAGCTCATTAAACCACCTCTGCTGTAACAGGTAGCTCTTTAAACCACCTCTGCTGTAACAGGTAGCTCATTAAACCACCTCTGCTGTAACAGGTAGCTCATTAAACCACCTCTGCTGTAACAGGTAGCTCATTAAACCACCTCTACTGTAACAGGCAGCTCATTAAGTTTGACGATGCATTTCCTTTTGTTGTTATTCAATAGGTTCCGACATTTGTGTCATGAAACTAGTTCAACCTTCAAGGCTTTCAGAATCGGAAGGACTTCATATCCCAAGTGCATCACTGGAGGGTGTTCTGGTGACGGCAGGACGATTGTACTGGAAATGTGTTTGGATAGCAGCACGGGTGAAACGTTGAGAAGTGGGGGGGGGGGGGACACAATTATTATGTGATGGGAATTATGTGCGCGATCGATTTTTTTTTTGTGCATTGTGAAGAGCACACGCGTGAAGCTCAAATCATACCCACGTAGGGCTGGGCGATATGGCCTCTAAATGATATCGCGATTTTTTTTGGCCATATCACGATACACGATATATATCGCGATATTTTGACATTTCCTCTAAAGCTAAATGCTTGATTTAACCCTTTGATGCATACAGTCACGCCAATATGATGATTATAATAAGCACCATGAAGATGCTTTAAAAAATAATTAAATGAAAATGTACTAAGAGTAGTCTACTGACACACTAATAAAAAAAAATATTTACATCTAAGACAATTTATATAAAAACTATTGGGTGCCTAAGACTTTTGCACAGTACTGTGTTTTCTATCCACTTTAGCCAAACACACACACACACACATATATATATATATATATATATACACACTACTGTGAGAAAATAATAATCACACACAAAGCCTTACAAAGGGATAATGGCTTATAGCAGACTTAATGATTTTAGAATATTTCAGATAATGAAATGAAATGTTTATATCATCAACTATCCAGTTAGTATTTATACTGTAACGTTTGGCCACTTTAAATCATTGAGAGAGAGAGAGAGAGAGAGAGAGGCCGTAGGCGATGATGTCACACTCTAATGTAAACACAGGAAGTTGAACACACGGAGATTGAAACTGGATGCAAGAAACGAATAACCAATAAATATGAAGTTATCTTTAAACCTCTGTTGTCAAGCGTCGTCAATATAACCCACCCCCTTTTTTCACTAATGGAACTAGTGTCGTGGAGTCCGCTTTGAGCCAACGCTAGCAGCTAAGAGCTAACGCTAGTTAGCTTAGCCTATTATGGTTTAACTTAGCAGCTAACGTTAGCCCATTGCATGTCATTGAAGGTCCGCGCTGGTCTGTGTAATGAAATTACAATTGCATGTCATTTAAGGTCCGCGCTGGTCTGTCTATAATGAAATGAGAGGAACGCTCTGCACTAAAGCAAGTCTCATATCAGCCGCGACGTGACAACATATACTCGATGTTCACATATAGTAATTTACTACATCTCACGTAGAACAAGCTGCGATACATCGAGTGTACTCGATATATCGCCCAGCCCTATACCCACGCCGATTTCCATTTAACCATACTTGTTTTCATTAGCCATACTCCTCTCGACATGTCATTGCACAAAACGCACATATCACAGACAAAGTCTTGCATATTAATTAACGTTATACACTAGGGGTGTAACGGTACGCGAATACGTACTGTACCGCCTCAATGTGGTCCTCCGGTACAGTACGCGCTGTGCACCGAGCGATTGCAACGGTACGGAACCTTTTTTTGCGGAACTTAAATCCCCCCGGCCCTAATATAACGTGCACAACTAACCGGATGTTGTTTGTTCATCCCACGCTGAACGAGAGCTGTAATTCAGCATAGCATATTAGCCTTTAGTATGGCGAGTCAATACTAACTGACAAGCCAGAGCTAGAAGATGCTCCCACAACATTCAAGTCTCCCGTTTTGGGATCATTTCGGATTCCCAGTTAACCACAGTAATGGACAAAGACGGGTGGATCGCACTAAAGCTACGTGCCGGCTAGCCCCTTTCGTGACTGTGACGCACACTTGCGATGCGAGCCTTGCATCACGTTTCACCCGTGCTGCTATCCAAACACATCTCCAGTACAATCTTACTGCCGTCACCAGAACACCCTCCAGTGATGCGCTTGGAGATATGAAGTCCTTCCGATTCTGAAAGCCTTTTTAGAAAACGAGTGTTCATTGGAGGAGCTTAGAACGCAACAATGTGGAAGTTAAAGTAAAATGGCCTAATTTCCTCCCCTGACTGGAAATGCAGAACGGTCCTCCTCAGCTGTGATCTATGCAGAACTGTCCTCCTCAGCTGTGATCTATGCAGAACTGTCCTCCTCAGCTGTGATCTATGCAGAACTGTCCCCCTCAGCTGTGATCTATGCAGAACTGTCCCCCTCAGCTGTGATCTATGCAGAACTGTCCTCCTCAGCTGTGATCTATGCAGAACTGTCCTCCTCAGCTGTGATCTATGCAGAACTGTCCTCCTCAGCTGTGATCTATGCAGAACTGTCCTCCTCAGCTGTGATCTATGCAGAACTGTCCCCCTCAGCTGTGATCTATGCAGAACTGTCCTCCTCAGCTGTGATCTATGCAGAACTGTCCCCCTCAGCTGTGATCTATGCAGAACTGTCCTCCTCAGCTGTGATCTATGCAGAACTGTCCTCCTCAGCTGTGATCTATGCAGAACGGTCCTCCTCAGCTGTGATCTATGCAGAACTGTCCCCCTCAGCTGTGATCTATGCAGAACGGTCCTCCTCAGCTGTGATCTATGCAGAACGGTCCTCCTCAGCTGTGATCTATGCAGAACGGTCCCTCCTCAGCTGTGATCTATGCAGAACGGTCCTCCGCTGTGATCTATGCAGAACTGTCCTCCTCAGCTGTGATCTATGCAGAACGGTCCTCCGCTGTGATCTATGCAGAACTGTCCTCCTCAGCTGTGATCTATGCAGAACTGTCCTCCTCAGCTGTGATCTATGCAGAACTGTCCTCCTCAGCTGTGATCTATGCAGAACTGTCCTCCTCAGCTGTGATCTATGCAGAACTGTCCTCCTCAGCTGTGATCTATGCAGAACTGTCCTCCTCAGCTGTGATCTATGCAGAACTGTCCTCCTCAGCTGTGATCTATGCAGAACTGTCCTCCTCAGCTGTGATCTATGCAGAACTGTCCTCCTCAGCTGTGATCTATGCAGAACTGTCCTCCTCAGCTGTGATCTATGCAGAACTGTCCTCCTCAGCTGTGATCTATGCAGAACGGTCCTCTCAGCTGTGATCTATGCAGAACTGTCCTCAGCTGTGATCTATGCAGAACTGTCCTCCTCAGCTGTGATCTATGCAGAACTGTCCTCCTCAGCTGTGATCTATGCAGAACTGTCCTCCTCAGCTGTGATCTATGCAGAACTGTCCCTCCTCAGCTGTGATCTATGCAGAACGGTCCTCCATGTTTGTCTGCGTGCGTCCAGGTCGTCGTGGGCAACCTGCTCCCGGAGGCGGTGTCGTGGTTCTACACCAGCGTCCTGCGGGGCCTTCAGATGCACGGGCAGCACGAGGTCTGCAACTCCACCCTCTCACAGCTGGCCATGCTGATCTACGAGAACCTGGTGAGGCCGTTACTCACTCACACACACACACACACAGTACTATGCTACTATAATACTACTACTGTAAATCCTCAAATATAGGACGGGTCTTCTATTGACCTCAGCTGCAAAGAGCACCAGGCCTTTATTAGAGAGAGGCTTATATAAGAGGCAGGCCTTAATTTAAAAAAAAAATGATGACACTCATGGACATAATCCCTTCATTTTCAGACTTTTATTGCATTATTATTATTATTATTATTTTTTTTTTTTATTTAATACGTACATTGTCTGTCTACATTTATTTAGACTAGCATTGGTATTTAAATATTGAGTGCAGTTGAGTAATTGTGGGATTAACGTAATTCACACACTGAAGTTGGAACTGTCTATACTAGGTTGCGGGGTCCGGGGACGGTTTAGCGTGTGGTACCTACCTTCTCGACTTCCTCAGTCGAATCGAGTTGTTGACATGCAGTAGCTTTAGCTACTAACGTTATCATAGCATCATGGTCTGTAATGTGTCAACTGGACAACGCCAGCCTCGTCTGCCAACGCCATATAGATGGCGAACGTTAACGTTTGCAAAAACGAAGTCGACGTCGTCCAGCCGACACCACAGATCTAGATATTATGACAACGTTAGCTAGCGCTAAAGCTAACCAGAGGGAAACGTTAATGTACGGTAGTCAGCGTAGCGGGAGGCAGCACTTGATTTGCATTGGCAAGAGTTTATCTCATTCTATATCACGCACGGCACGAAACATTTAAAAAAATACTTTTCTTTGCGACCTTATAATTAGAGACCGGCCTGTGTTTGTCTAAAATGCATCAACACCCCCGGCCATTATGAGAGGCCCCTCCTTTATTGGAGGTCCCTCCTCTATTAGAGGATTTACGGTATCTATCATGCTAATATTATGTCTTTTCTACTATACACTTGGAATGTAATAACAATGACGAACAATGTTACTGACCCTTAGCTGCCAGAGATGTGGCCCTTAGCTGCCAGAGATGTGGCCCTTAGCTCCCAGAGATGTGGCCCTTAGCTCCCAGAGATGTGGCCCTTAGCTCCCAGAGATGTGGCCCTTAGCTGCCAGAGATGTGGCCCTTAGCTCCCAGAGATGTGGCCCTTAGCTCCCAGAGATGTGGCCCTTAGCTCCCAGAGATGTGGCCCTTAGCTCCCAGAGATGTGGCCCTTAGCTCCCAGAGATGTGGCCCTTAGCTGCCAGAGATGTGGCCCTTAGTTCCCAGAGATGTGGCCCTTAGCTGCCAGAGATGTGGCCCTTAGCTCCCAGAGATGTGGCCCTTAGCTCCCAGAGATGTGGCCCTTAGCTCCCAGAGATGTGGCCCTTAGCTCCCAGAGATGTGGCCCTTAGCTCCCAGAGATGTGGCCCTTAGCTCCCAGAGATGTGGCCCTTAGCTGCCAGAGATGTGACCCTTAGCTCCCAGAGATGTGGCCCTTAGCTGCCAGAGATGTGGCCCTTAGCTCCCAGAGATGTGGCCCTTAGCTGCCAGAGATGTGACCCTTAGCTCCCAGAGATGTGGCCCTTAGCTGCCAGAGATGTGGCCCTTAGCTGCCAGAGATGTGGCCCTTAGCTCCCAGAGATGTGGCCCTTAGCTCCCAGAGATGTGGCCCTTAGCTGCCAGAGATGTGGCCCTTAGCTCCCAGAGATGTGGCCCTTAGCTCCCAGAGATGTGGCCCTTAGCTCCCAGAGATGTGGCCCTTAGCTCCCAGAGATGTGGCCCTTAGCTCCCAGAGATGTGGCCCTTAGCTCCCAGAGATGTGGCCCTTAGCTGCCAGAGATGTGGCCCTTAGCCTCCAGAGATGTGGCCCTTAGCTGCCAGAGATGTGGCCCTTAGCTGCCAGAGATGTGGCCCTTAGCTGCCAGAGATGTGGCCCTTAGCTGCCAGAGATGTGGCCCTTAGCTGCCAGAGATGTGGCCCTTAGCTGCCAGAGATGTGGCCCTTAGCTCCCAGAGATGTGGCCCTTAGCTCCCAGAGATGTGGCCCTTAGCTCCCAGAGATGTGGCCCTTAGCTGCCAGAGATGTGGCCCTTAGCTGCCAGAGATGTGGCCCTTAGCTGCCAGAGATGTGGCCCTTAGCTCCCAGAGATGTGGCCCTTAGCTGCCAGAGATGTGGCCCTTAGCTGCCAGAGATGTGGCCCTTAGCTGCCAGAGATGTGGCCCTTAGCTCCCAGAGATGTGGCCCTTAGCTCCCAGAGATGTGGCCCTTAGCTCCCAGAGATGTGCCCTTAGCTCCCAGAGATGTGGCCCTTAGCTGCCAGAGATGTGGCCCTTAGCTCCCAGAGATGTGCCCCTTAGTCCTGCTGACTCCTTTGGATCAAAGCGTTTGGGCTAAGCGTCTAACTCCCCCCCCCCCCCCCCCCCCCCCAGCGGAAGCGCTACCCGGAGCTGGGAGCCGTGATGGCTCAGATCCCCGACATCAACGCGGAGGCCCTGGAGCAGTTCGACCACCGGCTGCTCGACCCCACGGCGACGAAGGTCGGCGACAAGAAGCGGAAGGACCAGTTCAGGAAGCTCATCGCCGGCACCGTGGGGGTAATACCGCGTTCCGTCACCAGAGGGCGGTGTTCCTCTTAACACGATAGCTGCCAGCTGCAATATGAGCATCTTATAGCTCTGACGCCACCACTGTAAGCCTATGGAGTCGCTCACCTTGTTTGCAGGGCTATAACTTTTTAAATAGTATAGCTATATCTGCATGGCTATGGCCCATTCAACATCGGGTAGCTGTCGTTCAGGATGTGGCAACGTTATATTTTTTCCATTCATACATTGTCGTTTTATACCGTCGTGAATGTAAGTGTGTTTTTAGAGTGGTCTGCGGTAATTCCTAGAACGCGAGTTATAGGCCCCGATGCATATTATACTTAATCGATTGGCATCAAATTTAATTTATTACCTTTTTTCAACTGCAAAGTAAAACTTTGTCAACATGTTTTATCTAATGAAATAAAGTTCAGTCTGTTCATCTCACTTCAATAATTTTTATTGCAGAACATGGTATTTTCTCAAGCAGACCGATGTAAACACTAATCTGTGTTGCATGTACCTGACAAACTGAACTGTTTGTATTACAGTCATATTCCAACTTAACACTTTAATCGCCAAAAACGCCGTAGGACGTCTTTCTCCGCCATGCTCATTCTGCCAAAGACGCCGTACCACGTCTTTGATATCAATATTTCAAAAATCTGTGATCGAAATCATATTTCTCCCCCGGAGACTTGAGATCTACTGTTGAGCCCCTCTCAACTCTCCAACGGTTCAAGAGCGCCATCTGGTGGCCGATCGGCGGATCGCCCAGAGCGGAAACAGGAAATGGAAGCTGGTGCTCATTTCAATTCGGTCCGATCACTCTGTAATAGTCCCAGGACTCGAGCTACACACAACGGATAGCAATCCGTTACCAATAACTCGATAAACAACATGATTTGGACGTATATACTATTATACAACCTGGAAATGGATCGCATATTTCTACATCCCATAATAGGAACATTTCTGTTCCACGCTCATCGCCCAACGCTATGAGGAAGCTACGGTAAGATTCAGCGTTATTTTTTAACGTGTTCGATACTAACTGCTCTAATGATCATATCACCCACACTAGATGAATCATATAACGTTGGCCACGGAATTATAAACGACCCCCCCCCCATCCGGTCAACATCAGATGATCAGTAGTAACTTCTAGAAGCACGTCCATTTGAAATTTCCTATCAAACTGTATTTCATCATCAATATAATGCATTTGGGGCTATAAATCACGTTCTGGAGAAAGCTGCAGAAAACGATAAAAACATACTTATACTTTAGATCGTATTTTAGTATGAATATGTGAATGAAAAAGTATAATGTTGCTACACCCTGAACAATAGATATAGGACGTTGAATGGGCCATAGTAATGTCAATTTAGCAATACAATTTAAAAAGTTATAGCCCTGCAAAGAAGGGGAACTTATCCATGTTAAATAGGGCTGGTGGAGGATGGTAAATTATGAATTTAAGCCTGGCGATCAAAGTGTTAACTGAATGCACATGTGTGTGTGTGTGTGGACTACTGTACTATTACAGGTACTGAAATGAACAATGCAACTTCCTTATACAACATTTTATTTTTTTAATGAATAATTAAATATCGATATTGCGGGAAATGAGTATTGAAACCGTTTTAAATATTCAGAATCGATATGTATCGATTTTTCGACATGTTTGACAACACTAATAAAAATTTCAAATGCATATGATCGGTATATATTATGCTCCATCATGCATGAAGGAAATGGGGGGGGGGGGGTCGTTTCTGCTTAATTGATTGTCAATAACGGCTTTCTTTAGTACAACCCCATACACTGATCAGATCGTTTGCAATGAAAGAAATGGACAATCAAGCTGAAATTAACGTTAGATTCCTCTTACCTCTGGCCGATGATACTGGAGGAAGGATATTCCAATTATTTGATTGCCATCTGCTAGATCCTTTTTCCGTTTGCCCGACGCCATAAACTCAAAAAGCATATTGATTCTTGCGTCTCGAAAGTCGATTCAATGCACTCGAGTGTGTATCTGGATTCACGTTACAAGAAACCTCCGCCCCGGAAGACATTCACCGACGCACAGACCCAAGCTTCCTGTAGAGAGTGAGTGCAACATCGCCCGAAATCCACCAGGCGGCGGTGGTATCGGGCCGTTGCAATATCAGACAAGAGTGCCAGAGTTTCCCAGAGCCTTGCTGGATGAATTATGAATGGCAATAGCGAATAAAAGAAATAACGATCACAATAACGAGTATACTCGTTATTGGCGTTATTCGATTGGCGGGCTATAACGAGTAGGGATGCCCCGATCGATCGGCCACCGATCGTTATCGGCCGATACTCAGTATAAATATGCAATCTTTGAATTCCGATAATGAGTCATATTCGCCGATAGCGGAAACCAATCAAGCGAAGCTCTCACTCGCTGTCTGTCTCAGACACACAGGACCTGCAAACTGTCGCTGCTCCTCCTCCCTAGCCCCGCCCGCACCCGTGTAGAGTTTGTAAACACTGAGGACTGAGAGGAGGCTCCCCTGCTCGAGTCTGTAGTGCATTCGACCTGAGCTAACGTTAGCTACCTAGCTATCGTTACTGTTTAAACAAAATTACCCAGTCAACTATTCACGTTTAGTAGGCATTGTCTAACGGTATTTAGCCGGCTAGCTACCGATAGCTCCTGATATCAACAAATGATCCAGAAAGTCTAGTAGTCCATGTTCATACCTCCGTTAGCTTGCGTTAGCTTGCGTTAGCTGACGTTAGTTTACTGTTCAAAACGAAATGTCCCATTGAACTAAAGTTCTGTCTTAACGTCATCTAGCCGGCTAGCAGTAGCTACAGATAGCTCTTGATATCAATGTCTTATAACATTGATTTAATGCGTATTCGAGCTGAGGGCTTGCTGAATGTGAAATGACCAAAGAACCATAACGTTACCAATAGGGTCCCGCTGCAGCGCCGGAGAATCCTTTTTGGAGCTGGAGGCTACTAGAGTACACACAGACAGTGGAGCTGTTTGCAGATAGCGAGCATTTTGACTTAAACGTGGTGGCGATGTCTCGCAGATAATACAAGTACAAGTCTAATTATATAATATATATATTTTATAAAAAAAAAAAAAATTATATAAAATCATTTTTAATTTCTTTTTAATCAAAAACAATCGGTATCGGATCGGTATCGGCCGATATGGCTCACGACGATCGGTGATCGGTATCGGTGGCAAAAAACGTGATCGGGGCATCCCTAATAACGAGTTAACTCGTTCTTGGCGCAGGATGTGTTGATATGGCTGCTGCCGCAGGTGGCTCAGGAAGTAACGGTCTCCTTGTGATATTATTGTAATTCACGGCACCCGCCCACGAAGATTGTCCAGTAATTCAATGACTAATAAAATGTCTCCCCCTTTAGAATAGCATAGATTAGTACTTTATTGATCCAGAGGAGGAAATTCAGCTACAGATCGCTCACAATAAACATTTAGGTAGTCGAGGATAAAAAATACATTCTGGGATATACCGGTTCTATGACGGAGTCTAATATTTTGAGCCAGATTTTGATTGGAATGTCTAACTTGATGTTCCTTTTTATGGCATAAAAAGCCCTTCTTGCTTTGTCTCTCAGGTCGTTCACAGCTTGGTTGAAGTTCCCTGTAGCACTGATGTTTAGGCCGAGATATGTGTAGTTTTTTGTGTGTTCTAGGGAAATTGTGTCTAGGAGGAATTTGTGTTTTTGTTGTTGTAGGCTGGGCCTTTTTTGGAATATCATAATTTTAGTTTTGTTTAGGTTTACTGTCAGTGCCCATGTCTGGGAGAATTTGTGCAGAAGGTCAAGGTGCTGCTGTAGCCCTTCTTTTGTTGGGGACAGCAGCACCAGGTCATCTGCAAACAGTAGGCATTTGACTTCTGTGTTTGCTAGGGGGATGCCAGGTGCTGCAGTTTGTTCCAATGTTTTTTCCAGTTCATTTATGTATATGTTGAAGAGGGTTGGACTCAAACTGCACCCCTGTCTAACCCCACGGCATTGAGGGAAGAAGTCTGTGTGTTTTCCCTCAGACCTCACAGCACATGTGTTGTTGGTGTACATTGACTTCATGAGGTCGTAGGTTTTCCCTCCAATGCCACTATCTAACAGCTTGTACAGCAGACCCTCGTGCCAAATTGAGTCAAATGCTTTTTGGAAGTCAACGAAACAGGAGTATACTTTGCTTTTATTTTTATTTATTTGGTTGTCGATTAGGGTGCTGAGGGTGAGAATGTGGTCTGTTGTACGCTGATTTGGTAGGAAGCCAATCTGTGATTTGCTCAAGGTATTGTTGTTTGTGAGGAAATGTGTGAGTCTGTGGTTAATGATCATACAGAGGATTTTTCCAAGGTTGCTGTTGACACAGATCCCACGGTAATTGTTTGGGTCATATTTGTCTCCCTTTTTGTGGAGCGGTGTTATGAGTCCTTGGTTCCAGATATTGGGGAAGATCCCGGAGCTAAGGACAATGTTAAGGAGTTTTAGTATAGCCAATTGGAATTTTGAGTCTGTGAATATGTCTCTCTCTGTCTCTCTCTCTGTCTCTCTCTCTCTCTCTCTCTCTCTCTGCCTCTCTCTCATTACGTAACAAGGTTGTGAGCGTTTTACTGAACTTTGTTTACGGGCAGGCTAAGTTAGCCATTTGGCTGACCCGTAGGAATATGATCAAGGGCGTTGGTCCTACGGAATCGGTGCCTATGCTGAGGGGTATGATTTCTGCACGCCTTAGATTAGAGTTCATGTATTTCTCACTGAGACATAATGTTGATGCGTTCGTGAATGCTTGGGGACTGGGGAATGCAATGTGTACTGTGGGGGAGGAGGGGCTGAACATATGCTTTTGAATGTCAAGTGGTTTTTATGTGCTGAAGGATGTTTTTGGGGTTTGTTGGGGTGTTTGTGCGTGTGTGTGTGTGTGTGCGGGTGAGTGTGTGGGTGTGTGTGTTGTTTTTATGAAGATGCCGTGAGATTTTTGTGTCTACTGACTGTTTTAATAAAGAACATCAAAAGTCTCTCTCTCTCTCTATCTCTCTCTCTCTCTCTCTCTCTCTCTCTCTCTCTCTCTCTCTCTCTCTCTCTCTCTCTCTCTCTCTCTCTCTCTCTCTCTCTCTCTCTCTCTCTCTCTCTCTCTCTCTCTCTCTCTCTCTCTCTCTCTCTCTCTCTCTCTCTCTCTCTCTCTCTCTCTCTCTCTGTCTCTCGTCCACAGAAAGCTCTGGGCCAGCAGTTCAAGAAGGAAGTCCACATCCGGAATCTTCCGTCTCTCTTCAAGAAGCCCAAGGCGGAGAAAAAGGACGCCCTCCTGGCTACTGAGAACGGAAGCCTTGCCGCTCTCTTCACCGAGGACGACGCCCTCTAGGAGCTCATGCACACACACACACACGCACGCACACACACACACACGCACACGCCCCCACGCAACTGGACAAGCTATCACACCTTTTTTCATCCTGAAGGATTTCTAACGGTACCTCAGGTACGACGTGCCCTAATAAAAAAAGGAAACGGGGCGACGGAACTCTACTATATCATGGACCGTCAGGACGAAGGGGAACTGAACGCTCTAAACCAGCCGGCTCTCGACCCCGAAGAGATATCGCAAAATACATGAATCACTTTCCGCAAGGTCTGTAGTATAGATGCATTTTCCTCCATGAAGTAATGGGATTTTGAAGTCCTTAACACCAGCACAGCCGACAAGGGGTCACATGACCCCCAGGCGTTTTCAACAGATGTCTCCTCGTCACTCGGTCGAGCTCCAGCTCCGTCACTCGATGACTTTTCCTAAAAGGACCCGTTTTATCTGCAGCACGGTTTCTGACATTTCAAAATGGCTTCAGGAAAATGGAATTAGAACGTTATTTCTGCTGAGCGGCCACCTCCCTCCCTCCTTGACCCTCCCTCCCTTTCTCTCTCCCTCCCTTTCTCTCTCTCCCTTTCTCTCTCTCCCTTTCTCTCCCCCCTCTTTCTCCCCCCCTCCCTTTCTCCCCTCCCTCCCTCTCTCCTTCTCCCTCCCTCTCTCTCTCCTCTCTCCCTCTCTTTTCCTCCTTCTTCATCCTTCTCACTTCCTCTCCCTCCCTTCCTCTCTCCCTCCCTCCCTCCCTCTCTCTCCCTCTCTTTCTCCCTCTCTTTCCCTCCCTCCTCTATACCTCCTTCTTCATCCTTCTCACTTCCTCTCCCTCCCTTCCTCTCTCTCTCTCCATCACTCCCTTTCTCCCTCCCTCCCTCCCTCCCTCATTGACCCTCCCTCCCTCTCTCTCTCTCTCCCCTCCCTTCCCTCTCTCTCTCTCCATCACTCTCCTTCTCCCTCCCTCCCTCCCTCCCTCATTGACCCCTCCCTCCCTTCTCTCCCTCCCATCTCCATTCTAAAGGCTGCCGGGTCATCTGACCCGTTCCCGGCGGGAACTAGTGTAATTTTCTCCATGGCTGTGCTGGTGTTAAAAAGACGTCCTCTAATCACGAATCAAGTTAAATAGCATTTAAAGATGAGAACCACTGGTCTAAATTAACAGCTTTTCAACACGACGGGCCACGTTGACGTGCGAACAAATGTTGAGAATGTTGCTCTTATTCGAATTTCTACAGCGCATCTCGCCACACGTCACTCATAGCACAACCTGTTAGGCCAAAATACTGTTTTGAATCACTCGGCTAACTCACAACTCCCACAGCGACAACACAACCTTCTGTGAATCGCTCCGCTAACTCACAACTCCCACAGCGACAACACAACCTTCTGTGAATCGCTCCGCTAACTCACAACTCCCACAGCGACAACACAACCTTCTGTGAATCGCTCCGCTAACTCACAACACAACCTTCTGTGAATCGCTCAGCTAACTCACAACACAACCTTCTGTGAATCGCTCAGCTAACTCACAACACAACCTTCTGTGAATCGCTCCGCTAACTCACAACACCCACAGCGTGTCGACAACACAACCTTCTGTGGCCAAAACTCAACATATCGGCATCATCTCGACGAATGAGGAGTCGCTTGGTTGAACAAAGACCAGGCGACCGTGTCTGAGGAGCGAGACTTTATATTATATAACTTATAATTAGCAGCATCGGTAAAGGAGCTGTAAGTGGTATTTATTTGTTAGAATAAGTGGTCCACGTGTTAAAATATTAGCTCTACATTCTGACAGCCATCACTGAGTGTCTGGTCAGTAACATGGGTCTCCCAGTCCCTCCTGCTCTGCAGTAAACAGCCATCACTGATATATAGTGTCTGGTCAGTAACATGGGTCTCCCAGTCCCTCCACTCTGCAGTAAACAGTCATCACTGATATAGAGTGTCTGGTCAGTAACATGGGTCTCCCAGTCCCTCCACTCTGCAGTAAACAGCCATCACTGATATAGAGTGTCTGGTCAGTAACATGGGTCTCTCAGTCCCTCCACTCTGCAGTAAACAGCCATCACTGATATAGAGTGTCTGGTCAGTAACATGGGTCTCTCAGTCCCTCCACTCTGCAGTAAACAGCCATCACTGAGTGTCTGGTCAGTAACATGGGTCTCTCAGTCCCTCCACTCTGCAGTAAACAGCCATCACTGAGTGTCTGGTCAGTAACATGGGTCTCCCAGTCCCTCCTGCTCTGCAGTAAACACTAAATACATTCCTGGTATCCCTTCCCACTTTATCCACTCAGGAGAGAGAACGCCATACTGCAAAGATTTACAAAAATGAGAAATAAAAACTACTTTTAAGCAAATGTGTGCTTGAAACAAGTAAACTAATCTGATGGTGCAAATCTGGTCTGGTAAGATTAACTGAAATAAGTACAAAAAAAGAATCTAAGGTTTTCTCTCCTGATTAGATCAAGTGAGAAGGGATACCAGGAAATGTATTTAGTGTTTACTGCAGAGCAGGAGGGACTGGGAGACCCATGTTACTGACCAGACACTATAATTATATCAGTGATGGCTGTTTACTGCAGAGCAGGAGGGACTGGGAGACCCATGTTACTGACCAGACACTCTATATCAGTGATGACTGTTTACTGCAGAGCGGAGGGACTGGGAGACCCATGTTACTGACCAGACACTCTATATCAGTGATGACTGTTTACTGCAGAGTGGAGGGACTGAGAGACCCATGTTACTGACCAGACATCTTATCAGTGATGACTGTTTACTGCAGAGCGGAGGGACTGGGAGACCCATGTTACTGACCAGACACTCTGTATCAGTGATGGCTGTTTACTGCAGAGCAGGAGGGACTGGGAGACCCATGTTACTGACCAGACACTCTATATCAGTGATGGTGGAACACGTACAGTAGAGCGACTTAATACTTATTTTAACCAAAAAATACCACTTACAGCTCCTTTTAATTAACTGACCATTTGAAGTAAAATTCAATGTTGTACATCAGTTGGTGATGCTTGTGTAAGAGATTGTCAATTTTCTTTCTTTCCTCCATGTGTGTTTGCACTGGTCCCTTTTCCCAGGTGTGATGGGGAGACAAGCCGGCACTACATTCCTTCAGTGTTAAAGGGATTATTTTGATGTAGACAGAAGTTAGCTGGATTTTCTTTCTTTTTTTTGTTGCCAAAAGGAGGTATTGTGGTAAGACTATGTGTATATTTCTAAGTCTTCTGTACTGTAGGTCTAGCTATCATTCCCAAATAAATGGGAGATATTTCAAGCATTTTGTCTATTTTTCAAAAAAAATCTTTTGTCTTTTCCATTTTCTTTTAACTAAATCAGCGCCGGACCCGATGATAGTCGGGTTAACTCGTCATCCGTTCAGTGCCAGACCCGAGTTTAGTCGGGTTTTCATTGTTATTTCTTTTATTCTGTATTTCCATTCATTTCAGTCACACGGACATCTGGGTTAACCTGGGGAATCATCCTGAGAATGCCAAAGTGCAATACCGGCCGCATCCACCCAGGTGGCAGTATCGAGCACCCTTTGAAACATTATATCTTGGCCTGTGCTCGATCAAAAGTCTCTGGTCGGATTTTTATTGGTCGGGCAAGGGGAGCGGTTGTCCCGATCGGATTGAGAAGGGTGAAATGCTCCCGGTCCATGATGTGTGGCGGATTATGTTGGCGACACGATCGACACCAATACTTGGACTCGCGATCAGATAATTGGAATATTCTTTTTGGGGTACATCCTAGTGAAGGTAAGGGCTATATGATATCAATCCTGCTGTGATCCAACCATGACTTCACTTCGATCACAAGATATGTGTGTAACGTTACTCCACAACGTGTGCCGTTAGTGACGATCAAAGCAACAAAAAACTACCCCCCCCCCCCCCCCCCCATCCTTTCATGCATTCATGATGAAACATAATACCGATAATATAGATGTGATTTCGAAACAGTAGCGTGTACAGGCGAGAAACGGCAAAGTTGTTTGTGAATTACACGTATTGCTGCATAGCGTTGTTTTCGGGGATTAGACAGGATCACTCTAAAACTACTCATATTCACCACGGTATAAAATGGGAATGTATGGATGAAAAAAAAAATTCTTTAACACATATTGAACGATAGATAGTCGATGTCAAATGGGCCATAGTATTGTATCCATAGCTATAATATAGAATATAGTTATAGCCCTGCAAACACCGCCACGTAATCCTATGCCTGTTAACAACACATCACGCATAGCGCTGTGGTGCTGATCGAGTTAACAACAAAACATCAACAATAATAATAATAATACTGACAAGACGATAAGAAATAATAAATACAGGTTCAAACTTAACTAATAAATACAAAATACAAAATATACCAAGTAGAAAATAAAAACACTGCAAACAACACCCCCCCCCCCCCCCCCCTGCCGCGTCCCCCAGGACCAACACCCCACCCCCACTCCGCCGCTACATTGAGCTTTTAACCACCTCGGCCGGCGCCGTGAGTTTAGGGAGGCGAGTGTAACGGAGGTCCGTGGGTAATGTCCACAGTCACGATGGACGTGTGTTGTGAAGTGACTGTGGCAGTAAGCGGTACTGCGAGTTAAACTCACTTCCCCTTAAGACGCATCGACCAAGAAGAAGTGAATCCACCTCTTGGTATAGCGGTCTACGCTGTCGCCCGCTACAGATTCACAACGGTGTAAACCGTTACACATGGATGTTGGTAGTGGAGATATATCGTTTAGAAGTAATGTTGCTGCCGTGAGTGGAATCGATATGTTACAGATGCCCCGAGAATCTAGCCGCTATAGATTCCAAGAAATGGGCCACTGGTGGGCACTCCCAGAACACATGCAGACACGTGCCGGTGGCTCTCGGAGAGCATGAAGTGCACCGGGAGTCGGCCACCAGCCCACAGTTTCCTCGGTGTGAGATACGTCCTATGAATATAATTAAAATTTATTTGTTGGTGATTAGGGTTGCGGGAGGCTAATATAGCATTTGTCCAAACGTCGTCCCAGTAAAACTCGGGGTCTAACTCTGGGATGTCCCCTCGCCAGACTGTATCTAATGTTAATTTTTTTTTAATATGTGGATTTGATTAAACGTATATATAAAAATCTGAGACAAACCCTCTTGTGTTTGTCCTGTCGCCGATAAGCCCGACAAAAGGGTGTGGGTGCAACGCCTGAGCCCACGGTGCATCGTGGGCCCTGAGCGCCGACCTTAGTTAGGGTAAAGGAAGAATGATTCGCCAGGTAGATCGTGAAACTCTTTTAGGTCCTGAAACGCCCAAAGACCGTTTGTATCATGAATATCCTCCAGAGTATGAACTCCCCTCTTCTCCCATTGAGGAATATTAACAGGTTTGTGGCCAACAAGTAGTTGCTGGTTATGAAAGATTGGAGAGTCGGGGTGCCACGGGCATTTAACGGCACAGGACCCCTCCACATTACGCCACGTTTGAATCACGTGGGATATGACTGGTCCATATCTTAGCTGGCATTTTGATATAGGAATAGTGGAGTATACTACATCCTAGGGCTGTCCCCGACTAAGGATTTGGATGGTCGACTAGGATTGGCCAAAATTTGCCGTTAGTCGACTATTGGTCGACAAAAAAAAAGTATAATATTTAAAAAAAGAAAAGAAAAAATATTTAAATTTGTTATCATTCCATTTGGGCTGTGGGGGTGCTTAATGTCTGAAGGAGTCGACGGAAGGCTTCTTGTCCTCTGCAAAAGCATGCAATTGGTCCACTGATGGATACATCTTGATATTTGTCTAGTCTAGTGTGTTCATTAGACGGGTGAAATCCTCTTTCAGTGCCTCTGTGCCTGTTTTCGTAGGCAGTTAGCCTCTGGTATGCGTGCCATTAGCGTTAGCCACGCTTCTAGGCCTCTTTTCTTTTGGAAAGAATGAAAAAAAAGCTTCTGCTTCTAAGGAGCGCCACGACACAGACATGTCAGGGTCCAGCCAGTTTATCAGGGGCGGGAAGAACCAGAAACATAACTTAAAATCTGGGATTGCCAAGCCCCCATCATCCTGTTTCCTACGTTGCGTGGTAGTTATTTTGATTCCCGGGCGTTTATTATTCCAAATTAATTTGGATATCATAGTTTGAGTCTTACGCCAGTGGTCTATTGGAGGAGGAGGCAGGGGGAAGCATTGAGCTGACTGAATGTATCCTAGGTAGTATGTTTCTTTTTAATTATGGATGCTCGGGCCTGTAATGAATTAGGAAGGCTCGACCATCTATCTAGGTCCTGATGTATTTTATACGCATTTTGTCTTGTCATTGAGCCTTGTTATTTTAGCCCATTGCTTATTAATTCCATGCAACATGATTCCATGTGACCAGTGGGAAGTCCATTTAGTTTAACTTTGCTTTTCTTTTGTAATGAAACAACCGGACCCCCTTTTTTGACGATTGACTGGGACCATCTTTTATACACTTGTTCAACACTAAAAGAAAAAAGTCTGTTCTTGTACAGAAGTGAGGATCTGAAAAAGTGTAGTGCTGTTTATATCTAGTTGTTTTTAAATAAAGGTTGGTTTGAGAGCCATTTTTTCATGTGTGTTTATTCTCATTTTGGAATTAAATGTTTAACCGTTTCACTACCACACTACAGAAGGTAGTGAATTGAAAATGGGGGACCCTGATGTAAACAAGACTAAAGTCTTTCTCTGGTCTGCATCCCCTTAACAATTGTGTGTATTGAGCTGTACTGTATTGTACCCATTCTGCAATCTGTTTAATAAAGTTTTCATTCATTCATTCTTTCATTCAAGGTTAACCCTTTACTATCACTATACTAACCGTCTGTAGTGTGATATTAAAGGGTTAACCTTCTGTAGTGGGATAGTGAAAGGGTTACCGGTAACCCTTTGTCGTGTGGCAGTGAAAGGGTTAAGAAAGATATCTACTAAATCTTGCTATTGAGAACCACGGTATTTGATTGGCTCTGCTCAGGCTCTATGCCCTACACCAGGGGTCTCAAACTCACGGCCCGCGGGCCAATTGCGGCCCGCTGGATGATATTTTGTGGCCCCCTACTTGACATCAAAGTTTAGTGTTTTTTTTTTTTTGCCGCGTCGTTGTGCGAGTTGGATGTTTTATATATTTTATCACTTGTAGGCTACCATAGCGCAGGCTCATGACAGAAACGTGATTCCGGAGTGATACCAAGTGGAAGGAAAATATATCCGGTCCACTTGGTGTGGCAGGTATCCTCAAAATTCTCCGCTATCTCCTCTGCAAGCAGTGCTCTGCATGTCCGGCTGCACTGCTCCACTGTCTGTGTCTGTCTACTCTGCTTTGGTCCAATCACATTGTCAGCGTTATTTCCCCCCACCCACAGTCTGCGAATCAGAGGCAGAGTAGGGCGGGTCTTCACGGAATGCGCGTCGTCTCTTTCAACAGGTCCGAGTCGGAGCGAGAGTTGACAGCGCATCTACAGGAAGTCTAATCTGCAGGTACTGTAGCTAGTAGCCTAGTTTCGCCAGGAGGCAGCTAGTCAGTGGCGGCTGGTCCATAGAGGGCGCTAGGGCGCCGCCCCCCCCTGGTGGAAAGAAGAAGAAAGAATTCTTTGCTCTGCCCCTAGCCCCCTCCACTCTCTTTTCATGGGCGCTATCCCTCAGCTCCACCGTCAGTGCGCAACTCACAGGGAAAAATGCAACTACATTTAATCCAATCAGCGCCGTCAAATACGATATCCGAGGACGCTTTCCTCTAGCGCTCGAAGTAGTCACTCTATTGGCTGAGAGTGGCACGTGACATCGCGTCCCGAATCACCTCGAGGGGCTACTAGGAAAATACGCTCTGCTAGTTTGTCGGAAATTGATAATAATGACAAGATACTGTACATTCAGACAGTGTTGGATCTAATTAAATGGATTTATATGGACACTTTTATGGAAAGTTCAAGCCTGGACCACAAAGCTTCTCGAAGGGTTAAGGCTATACTCGGTCGTTTAGCTGGTTCGGTAAGAACAACAACAACTATAAGCTATATGGCTGGATGCAGTCCAGCTGAATGTCAACTCTTCTGATGGTACGTCATATGTTTAATTTATGCAAGCCAGCCTTGGCTCTTTTAACAATTCAAAATATGCTGTACTCGTACTGAAGTTATTCATATACTGTATACTAGGTCTGATCTGCTTGGGATTCCATGTGAGGTACTTAATGCTGTGTGAGAGAGAGCGAGAGAGAGATCATCGATCTCCTCTCTACCTCTCTCCAATGCAGTGAGCCCTCCGTAGTATGATCATGATCATTGTGATCGACTGGAATCAAAAAATAGGTTTACGATTTACATACTGTAGCTGTCCCTTTGTTCATTAATGTTACCTAAATGTCATAAGTGAATTGTATAGAAACAACTCCCCCCGCGCCCTACTAGACGTAGCACCGGCCGCCACTGCAGGTAGTTGAAAAATATGGCATGTTCAAAGATGGCCAGTGAAAGAAAAGTCGACAGTGAAAATCGCTGCAATTCAAAGTGAATGGACTGAAAAATCTGCGTTCATCCTCCCAGCACCAAACCAATGTGCCTAATATGCCAAGAAACGATAGCTCTTGTGAATAGTGGCAATTTGAAAAGCCACCACGAAACAAAACGCAGTTATTTTGATGCAACCTTTGCTCAAAATGCAGTGCTAAGAACCACAAAAATAAATGGAATGAAATCATCATATCAAGCTGCAAGCAGAATTATTGTTTAAATCTACTGTATGTCACAACGAGAAAAAGCAACCAAGTCCTCACTCAGTGCCACGGGTGTTGGCTAAACACAAGAAGCCATTCTCTGATGCATACATGTAAAATATTCTATTTGATTTGATTGAAGTTTATTTAAAATATACAACATAACAAACAAACATCAAGTACATATATAGCCTTAAGCCGTTCAAATAATAAATGTATATAAAAACAAACAAAGACAAAGAACAAACAAAAAAGTCAAACAAAGTATTTTTTTTTGTCTTTTACATATAATGGGAAGAAGCATACACTTATTTAATCCCACCCCTATCTACTCATCAGAACATACTATTTTATTTACTAATTCATACATTACTAGACTTATATTGAAAATGAACTTAGTTTAACAATACATTTTTTAATAATACCGTATTAATATTTGCTAAACTATGTTACCCTGTAAAGTTCCTTTTATACATATATACAACTATATACCTACATATGCACATATATACATTTGAAGTGGTGGAGAGACCATGTTTGAAGGCAAACAAAAGCAAATCCCCCTCAGATCGCACAGCAACCATAATAACTGAATTACTGGCTGGTGATTTCATTAAACAGCTTTGGGATAGAATAAAAAGATTCACAGTGCATTTCCACTGACACCACTGAGAATGCTTAGTCGCTGGTGTTTGTGAGGTTTTATGATGAGGCAAAGGGCAGATTGGCACCTGACAAACCTCACAGGACACACAGGGGTTGGAAGACGTAAGAGGAAGCGCTGCCGAGTCTCTGGCAGCAAGGAGTAGGTAAGAGAAGCCTATGTTCTGAAGAACCGTTCATGTTCTGGAATGTTATTGCTAAAGATTGAGAAGATTGGATCAGTTGTACTTTTTTTTTAATACTTGAAACCCTTTTTTTGTGTAATATTTGATGCAGCCCAGCCTCACCCAGACTCTACCTCCAGCGGCCAGCAGGTGAGTTTGAGACCCCTGGTCTAGTGAGTCCATCAGGTCAGGAGCTTGGTTCCTCTGGGAGCAGGATGAGGATTATTATTAATCCTTCTCGGATGGAAAGTAGTTCTTCCCGAGTGTATGTGTTGAAACACGACATTTTACGTACAAATAGCACAGACGAGAGACGGAGACATAAACAGAGCTTGTACCGGGGCGAGCCTAGCACTTTGAACTGCAATTTCAAATCTGCATTCACTCCACCAGCGACTTCACCTTTCACTGCCACACGACAGAAGGTTAACCCTTTCACTGCGACAATTCAGAATGTTAACCCTTTCACTACGACAATACAGAATGTTAACCCTTTCACTGCGACAATACAGAAGGTTAACCCTTTCACTGCGACAATACAGAATGTTAACCCTTTCACTGCGACAATACAGAAGGTTAACCCTTTCACTGCAACAATACAGAAGGTTAGCCCTTTCACTGCCACACGACAGAAGGTTAACCTTTCACTACCACACTACCAAAGGTTAACCCTTTCACTGCAACAATACAGAATACTGCCTCTTTGAACTGCTGCGGTCAGGCAAGCGATACCGGAGTCTCATGGCAAGCACAGAAAGACTCAGAAGAAGCTTCTATCCCCAGGCCATCAGGTTGCTCAACGAACAATAATTAAGCATTATACAACGGCATGCAAATTTCTCGATTCTGATTGGCTGAAACAGTCCATTTACAAGTATGTATCCGTCACATTCCACGCTCCTGGTCCCAGGACCCGCCCACAACCGAATCACATCACTCCGCCGTTCGACTTTGTAGAGGGAGCGGAGAGGGGAGGAGACGAGAGGGGACAATAATCTTTACAAATGGATATGTTGATAGCATCATAACGACTAAATATAAACAGATTCTGTCACGGCGAATGTCTTAGTCTCTTACACAATGTTGGATTGTGTAATCTATGGGTCATAAATCATTGTGGAACAAAAGAAAAATCGTGGATTGATTGATTGATTATTTGCAATTTTTTTTTTAATTTCTTTCTTCCTTCCCCCTGACTGCAGCAGAGCTCACTCTCACACTGTCTGGCACACCCACCCACACACACACACACACATACACACACACACACCTGTCTGCAACGGCGGAGGAGAGTCAGACTGAGAGAGAGCATGGCCTATTGAATTGATTGATTGGTTGATTGCTAATTTTATTACTGTACGCCTGGTTTCCAACTGGTTAAGTTTAGGCCCCTCTAAAGTAGGTTTAAAAAAATAAATAAAAAAAATAGGGCGAAAACTTTTTTTTCCCTATAGGGCAAAGAAAACTTTAATTTGTTTTACCTACTTTCTATAGAATGAATGAATGAATGAATGAATGAATGAATGAAAACTTTATTTAACAGATTGCAGAATGGGTACAATACAGTACGGCTCAATACATACAATTGTTAAGGGGATGCAGACCTGAGAAAGACATTTGTCTTGTTTCCATCAGGGTCCCCCATTTTCAATTCATATAGACATTTATGACATACACAACATACATGACATTTATGGCATAGGGACATATAGGTAGAAGCATCTAAGAATGAAGTTCTATAGAAAGTAGGTCTGCATCCTCTTAACAATTGTGTGTATTGAGCCGTACTGTATTGTACCCATTCTGCATCTGGTAATAAAATTTTCAATCAATCATTCCAATAACAACCACTAACTTTATAATTAAAAACTAAAGAAAGGTTGGATGTGTTAGTTGGTTGGATGTCTTAGTTGAAAGACAGTTGGATGTGTTAGTTGGTTGGATGTGTTAGTTGGTTGGATGTCTTAGTTGAAAGACAGTTGGATGTGTTAGTTGGTTGGATGTCCTACTGAGAACAGTTGGATGCACTTCCGAGCTACTTCCACATGGAGGCAACTTCTCTTTTTTTCTTTTTTGGGAACTACTTTTTCTAGCGGATGGTTTTTTCAATAAATCTTCAATTAATGTGTTTATTGTATAGCAATAAGGTTGGATGAATGTGGCAGTTGTATAAAAGCATTACACCACTTGCAGTCGTGATTTGTGAAAAATAAACCATGCCTAGGGGGGTCTAACTACCCTCGGCTGCGCCTCGGGCCTAACGACCACCCCTAGGCATGGTTTATTGTTCACAAACCACTCCTGCGCGTGATGTAATGCTTAATTACATCACACGCAGGAGTGGTTTGTGAAAAATAAACCATGCCTAGGGGTGGTCGTTAGACCGTCGTTAGACCCCCCTAGGCATGGTTTATTTTTCACAAATCACGACTGCAAGTGGTGTAATGCTTTTATACAACTGCCACATTCATCCAACCTTATTGCTATACAATAAACACACATTAATCGAAGATTTATTGAAAAAAACATCCGCCACAAAAAGTAGTTCCCACAACAACAAAAAAGAGAAATTGCCTCCATGTGGAAGCAGCTCGGAAGTGCATCCAACCAACTAACACATCCAACTGCCTTTCAACTAAGACATCCAACCAACTAACACATCCAACTGTCTTTCAACTAAGACATCCAACCAACTAACACATCCAACTGTCTTTCAACTAAGACATCCAACGAACTAACACATCCTACTGTCTTGCAACTAAGACATCCAACCAACTAACACATCCAACTGTCTTTCAACTAAGACATCCAACCAACTAACACATCCAACTTTTCTTTAGTTTTTAATTATGAAGTTAGCGGTTGTTATTGGAATGATTGATTGATTGAAATTTGTATTACCAGATGCAGAATGGGTACAATACAGTACGGCTCAATAAACACAATTGTTAAGGGGATGCAGACCTACTTTCTATAGAACTTCATTCTTAGATGCTTCTATAGAAAGTAGGTAAAACAAATTAAAACGTTTTCTTTGCCCTATAGGAAAAAATAAGTTTTCTTCGCCATATTTTTTTATTTATTTTTTTAAACCTACTTTAGAGGGCCTAAACTTAACCAGTTGGAAACCAGGCATACAGTAATAAAATTAGCAATCAATCAATTCAATAGGCCATGCTCACTTAAAACAGCGCAGCACTCAGCTGCTTCTCTCTCAGTCTGACTCTCCCCCGCCGTTGCAGACGTGTGTGTGTGTGTGTGGGTGTGTGGGTGGGGGTGTGTGGGTGGGGGTGTGCCAGACAGTGTGAGAGAGTGAGCTCTGCAGTCAAAAAAAAAAAAAAAAAAAGGCAAATAATCAATCAATCAATCCGCGATTTTTTTTTTGTTCCACAATGACTCATGACCCATAGATTACACAATCCAACATTGTGTAAGAGACTAAGACATTCGCCGTGACAGATTCGGTTATTATTTAGTCGTTATGACCCTATCAACATATCCATTTGTAAAGATTATTGTCCGCCATCTTGTTTTTTTTAGACACGGAGTGATAGTGATTGTGGGCGGGTCCTGGGACCAAGAGTGTGGAATTGTGACAGATACATACGTGTAAATTGACTGTTTCAGCCAATCAGAATCGAGATATTTGCATGCCGTTGTATAAATCCAACCAACTAACACATCCAACTGCCTTTCAACTAAGTCATCCAACCAACTAACACATCCAACTTTTCTTTAGTTTTTAATTATGAAGTTAGTGGTTGTTATTGGAATGATTGATTGATTGATTGATTGATTGAAAAATGTATTACCAGATGCAGACTGGGTACAATACAGTACGGCTCAATACACACAATTGTTAAGGGGATGCAGACCTACTTTCTATAGAACTTCATTCTTAGATGCTTCTATTGAAAGTAGGTAAAAAAAAAAAAAATATTGCAATTAATCAATCAATCAATTCGCGCGATTTTATTTTGTTCTACAATGACTCATGACCCATCAATTACATCATCCAACATTGTTTAAGCAACTAAGACATTGTGTGTGTGTGTGTGTGTGTGGGTGTGTATGCGACCGAGTGAGTGTGTCTGGAAGCCAGACAGTGTGAGAGAGTGAGCTCTGGCAAGGAAGGGGAAGAAAGAAAATAATAATAAAAAAAAAATTGCAAATCAATCAATCCGCACGATTTTTATTTTGTTCCACAATGACTCATGACCCATCAATTACATCATCCAACATAGTTTAAAGAACTAAGACATTCGCCGTGACAGAATCTGTTTATATTTAGTAGTTATGACGCTATCAACATATCCATTTGTTAAAGATTATTGTCTGCCATCTTGTTTTTTCGGCGGAGTGATTGTAATTCGGTTGTGGGCGGGTCCTGGGACCAGGAGCGTGGAATTGTGAAGAATACATACGTGTAAAATGACTGTTTCAGCCAATCAGAATCGAGAAATTTCTCGATTCTGATTGGCTGAAACAGTCAATTTACACGTATGTATCTGTCACAATTCCACGTTCTTGGTCCCAGGACCCGCCCACAACCGAATCACTATCACTCCGCGTGCGACTTTAAAAAAAAAACAAGATGGCGGACAATAATCTTTACAAATGGATATGTTGATAGCGTCATAACGACTAAATAAAAACCGATTCTGTCACGGCGAATGTCTTAGTCTCTTACACAATATTGGATTGTGTAATCTATGGGTCATGAGTCATTGTGGAACAAAAGAAAAATCGTGAATTGATTGATTGATTATTTGCATTTTTTTTTTTTTTTTTTCTTCCTTGCCCTGACTGCAGAGCTCACTCTCTCACACTGTCTGGCACCCCCCCACACACACACACTGTACGCCTGGTTTCCAACTGGTTAAGTTTAGGCCCTCTAAAGTAGGTTAAAAAAAAATAAAAAATTAAAATAGGGCAAAGAAAACTTTTTAATTTGTTTTACCTACTTTCTATAGAAGCATCTAAGAATGAAGTTCTATAGAAAGTAGGTCTGCATCCCCTTAACAATTGTGTGTATTGAGCCGTACTGTATTGTACCCATTCTGCATCTGGTAATAACATTTTCAATCAATCAATCAATCAAACTAAAGAAAAGTTGGATGTGTTAGTTGGTTGGATGTCTTAGTTGCAAGACAGTTGGATGTGTTAGTTGGTTGGATGTCTTAGTTTCAAGACAGTTGGATGTGTTAGTTGGTTGGATGTCTTAGTTGAAAGACAGTTGGATGTGTTAGTTGGTTGGATGTCTTAGTTGAAAGACAGTTGGATGTGTTAGTTGGTTGGATGTCTTAGTTGAAAGACAGTTGGATGTGTTAGTTGGTTGGATGCACTTCCGAGCTGCTTCCACATGGAGGCAATTTCTCTTTGTTGTTGTTGTGGGAACTACTTTTTGTGGTGGATGTTTTTTTCAATAAATCTTCGATTAATGTGTGTTTATTGTATAGCAATAAGGTTGGATGGATGTGGCAGTTGTATAAAAGCATTACACCACTTGCAGTCGTGATTTGTGAAAAATAAACCATGCCTAGGGGGGTCTAACGACCACCCCTAGGTATGGTTTATTTTTCACAAACCACTCCTGCGCGTGATGTAATGCTTAAGCAACAACCATCAAATGCACTCGCAACACACACATCCATATGCACACACTCACTTTAAACAAACAACACACTGCAGCACCCACTCTCCACAATTTAGAACACGTAGACACACTTTATATTTATTGGTAAAAGATTTGTACTACAACCCATACCGATAGGTTATGTAGATAACCTAGTTATATTAGTATTGGCTGAGCGTCCCGCTCTGAGCCTTATGAGATACCCCTTATCTCCTATGATACCTATCCTCAACGAACAACTACATGCACCCACACCTGTATGGGGCCCCGCCCCTATGGAGGCGTAGCCCATATAACCATGACTCTGGTCACCAAACACCCTTCCTCGCCAAATCCCGTTCCAGGAAAAGATCCCTCAAGAGGGAACTCAGGGCCGTGCAGAGCGGGACGCTCAGCCAATACTAATATAACTAGGTTATCTACATAACCTATCGTTATATATCGTATTTGCTTATCGCGTCCCGCTCTGAGCCTTATGAGATATGGGGAAGAGCGGACGCGAGACCCGACAGATGTACCCCCTGAGGACCCGTAAGCCCACATCAAGGGGTGCGGGGAGCCCTGTCACCCCATCCTTCCTAATGAAGGGGGGGGCGCAGTCAACTCCACCTGAATGCGAACAAGAGGGAACCAGAACCCCTTGAACACACCGTACAGGCGGAACCACGTGTGACTCAACACACTGTGGCCCATACCCATACACTCCTGCTACCCGACCAAGGACGGGAAGCAGGAAAGGCCACAGACCCCAGAACCGCCTGGGAGACAGAACCCCCGGTCATGTCCATGAGGTAAAACCTTACAAAGGGACCCGGGGAGGACCATGAAGCTGCAGCACAGATGTCCTCCACCGAGGCCCCACCCAGGAGAGCGGCAGAAGCAGCCACCCCACGAGTGGAGTGCGCCCTGACGCCCCCAGGGGGATCCTGCCCAGCCAACGTGTAGCAGAGGGTAATGCCCTCGCACAACCAATGGGACAGGCGCTGCTCCGACTGTGCCTTACCAGCACGAGCCCCACCGTAACAGACAAAAAGCTGGTCGGTAACCCTGAAGTCCTGAGTACGGCTGAGGTAAATCCCCAAGCACGGACTGGACATGACAGGTGAAGGCCCGCATCTAACTCACTAGTGTGAGGAGGAGGACGAAACGCCTGAACCACAATATCCCGGGAGCGGAAGGAACTCCGGATATTCTTAGGCACGAAAGCAGGATTAGGTCGCAGAGTGGCACCGCAATCGGTCCGAAAAGACAGGCACTCTGGACGTACCGAGAGAGCACAGAGCTCACCTACGCGTTTAGCGGAAGTGACAGCCAGTAGGAACGCGGTCTTGAAGGACAGCTGTCCCAACGGCGCCTGCTCGAGCGGCTCAAACGGGGCCAAGGACAACCGACGAGGACCAATTGAAGATCCCAAGTCGGAGCCAAGGAGCGTTGCACCGGCTTAACGCGTCGAGCGCCAAGCAGGAAACGCTTCACAAGAGGGTGGCTGAACAAGACATCCCCTCAAACCCCTCATGATAGGAGGATATAGCTGCTGCATATACCCTCACCGTCGAAGCCGACAGTCTATCAAGGAGAGACTGGAGGTAACTAAGGACAGCATCCAGGGGGCAGGAGACTGAGTCCCGGCCCCCCGCCTTACACCACACTTGGAACATACGTCATCTGCCTGCGTAAGCGCGACAGTGGAGGGAGCATGCGCATTCCAGATGGTAACACCATCAGGATCAAGAACCTGCGCCCCTCAACGTACCCGTCCCAACAACTGACCTAACAGATGTATGGGGAAGAATCCCTGGCGGCACGGCATCGGTCCCAGACCCGCCTGGCCATGTCCAGACGTAATCCTCACCCGTCAGGATGAGGACCGCCCCGCGACAGTACACCTGCACCCACATTCTCCCTACCGGGGATGTGGGGAGCCCTCAGGCCGCGCAGATGGAGGACGCCCATAGCCAGCCGCCCGCCGCCTGGTGCAGACAGGGGAAGCGTACTCCTCCCTGTCTGTCGATACACGACACTGACGTCGTATCGTCCGTCCTGATCAACACCATTTGTGGACCAGAAGGACCGCTTTCAACACCAACACATTGAACGTAGCGCAGACCGGGCAGCATGGCCTGATACGGGGGGCTTCCGATGAAAAAAGCCCCCCCACTGAACACCCCTCCAGAACATGCTGAGGAGTTGTTCTGCAGCCGGACATGCAAGGTGTAAGGCCCCCATGGGTTCCTACACACCGTAGCCCTGCAGTGATATTACTACCACCCCAAATCATGTGAGCTGCGACCGCTTGCCAATATTTCAGGAGTGGGAGGCACCAACATGATACCTGGCCTGGCGAAGGCGAGGCTGGGGAAGCCCGCACTGTGTGCCTCAAAAGGTTTCGAGCCCCCCTGCTGACAACACTTAAGTTGACAGACGTAACACCAGGCTCAACCAACACAGCTCAAGGTGTGGGAGCCGCTTGACAGCACAACATTCTCACGGACAGACCCAGGCTCAGCCATCAACTGGGTGTCAGCCCCTGTCCCCATGAGAAGCGAAAGGGGGGCCGCCCGCGCATCAACGAAGGCACGCGGCCCGCAGCCAAAGGAAACAATCAGAGCCCACTTTTTCCGCTGGTGTTGGGGAAGGGAGTGATCGGAGAGCGGGCTGCTCGCGGCAGGACGGTGACGGCTTGTTTGTTCAAGCCGAACCCATCCTACATGGCCGATCCCTCGGCCGCCAAGGCTGTCGGCCTTGTGGACACCTGTCGAATCAACGCCCAGGATACCTCCGGCGGGGGAAAACATGGCCGCCTGTCGAGGGCCTCGTCATCGCCGCTGACGAGGCCGTGCTCTCTCTTCTTCTGGCTGCGCGGTGTGAGGCGGTGTAGGGCCTAGAACAATACCGCCCGCGCTCCAGCAGAAGACCAAAATCCCCTGCGGAGAGGGGAACCCTGAGCGGTTATAGCTTGCGGCTGGGTCAAAGCTAATAACGTCAACAACCTCGCGCGATGTGTCGACGTCGGCTGGCCATCAAGGCCCCGCCACCAGACAAAAATTTTTTAATAGAAAAAAATAAAACAGCAATTCGAACACAGTTCTAATCGCTGCCAATTCCATACCGTGGCGGTACAGGCTTTAACAGCCCACCAGCCACTCGCCAGGCCGACCCACCCATGGCGTCGGCCGGGCGGGGCACTGTTTCAATATGTCAAAAACAAAGGACTGATGTTAACACGGAGCACCAGTGGTGGTTGCAAACAGCAACCTCCACTGTGGTGTGCACCATGAAAGGGTTAAATGAATAAAAGAACTAAACCACAAAATACTGTAGAATGAGCAAACCCATACACACAAGGGGAGGCGGACCAGAGTGAACTAGTCCCGCCTTCATTCAAAATATTCACAACAGCACACCAGCCCTAGCTTAGCCCATTTACCAAAAAAGGTAAACAAAGCCCCCCCCGCACTACTCCCCCAGTATACCGATTGACCGTCAGTATGAATGGTTGCGAGGAGAGAAAACTGTAGCAAGACAGACCTTCTCATAGCAGAGTGACAGAACGAAACAATAGCCCGCTACACAGGGCCGCCTCAGGGGGTGGGGGGCCTCACGTTTACATTTGCACAGGGCCTCACATTTCTCCCAGGCGACCCTGCCCCTATACTACTACAGCCTAGCGTGAGGCGATGTGGGACCCAGATCAACAACCGCCTGCGCACAGACACGCAACATGTTTACCATGTCGGCTGGACCCATAGCCCCACTACCCGACGCCAATGTGGATAGGAACTAGCCAGCTGAGCCATAACCCGCCGTTAAGTCCCATCCTGCAGTAATATAGCTCTACTGCTACACCGCCGAGCTCACGCATCGCCCCAGATGGGGACACCGTTCCATAGACCCCGCCGGAACACAAGGTAACATACCTGGCTAGGATACCTAGCCACGGCCTACCCTGTTGTCAACCCATTTACCCGAAAAAAGGTAAATAGGACTCAGCAAAAAAAACAAAACAGCTACCGACTGACCTTCATTGATGAACCGGGCAAGAGGAGGGAGAAGTGACAACATCTCACGGCGGAGACATTAGAACAGCGTAGCAGTTAGCAGTAGTGATAGCATGTGGCATTAGCGATAGCATGTAGCATAGCATTAGATGTTTAGTAGCACGCCCAAGACAGCTTGGAAACCGTTCCCTGCAGTGAACGTTCACCAAACCATCCTGCCCCCGGCGCCAACACACAACATGGTTGTGTAACAAAACAAACCAGCATTACTAACACTAATACCCATGCCTGAAGACACAGGGCCTACCTGGGTACAAGCCGGCCCGACAGCCAATCTTGTACAGCTGAACCCCGATCTGCTGTCATCAGACGAGAAACATCAACATAGGCCCGTCGTGTCGCCAAAAACATGCGTCGAAGATGCCAGGGGCCAGCAACCTCCGGTAAGCTTTCAACATTATGACTCTGATCTTTTTCATCCTGCTAGTTACGTATGGTGCACGCAGCCAGTACGCTGGAACGAAAATAGAGGAAGGGTGTTTGGTGAACAGAGTCATGGTTATATGGGCTACGCCTCCATAGGGGCGGGGCCCCATACAGGTGTGGGTGCATGTAGTTGTTCGTTGAGGATACAGTAGGTATCATAGGAGATAAGGGGTATCTCATAAGGCTCAGAGCGGGACGCGATAAGCAAATACGATATATAACTCAGTACACCTTACTGTAAATTGTACCTCATCCCATTTCTGCTTTGAACTATATAGTATTGTATATTAGTATATTGCATAGTATATTGTATATTGTACGGTAACTCAGTTACTCTATTCTGCATCGAACATTGTACATATGTATATACTGAACACTGTCTACGTACGTGACTTCTATTTTTACATGCTATACTATTTTATTTTATTTTATACTTATCTTTTGTCTAGCACAGTCTCTGGAGCGTAACAGAAAGAAGCATTTTGTATAAAAGTATTCTGTACTTCTGTATGACAACTATTAAAGAAACTTGAAACTTGGTTCTGTTTCATAGTGGCTCCGCTCGGCGTCACTCATGCACTATCCTCGCATACGTGCACGCGCACTGAATAAAATTCCACAATGTACCTTTATCCCAGTATTCGTCTGACCACACCCCTCGTTAGCTTGTTAGCTTGTGGTCACCTGCTCTCCTCCTTCTTCGCTTTCACCACAAGGAGGTGCCTTCGATCCCCACTTGACGTGTTGCTAGTTGAAGAAAGTTGAGACGTGTTTACATTGTGCTTATTTTTTTCTTCTCTCATAATTATTAAAAAAGAAAAGCTAAGTCATAATGTCTACCTCGGAGAGTAGACCCACTCTTCACCAGCGGTTCTCCATTCCCGCCTCTGTCGTGCGCCTTGGTGTGGGGCTGCTGCCACTCTCTTGGTTGCCAGCCCAGCCCAGGAGACAGCCGATGGGTAGTTTGCCTCTCCGAGGAGCCGGTGCATCGGTGCTGTCGCCCCGCCGGTGGCCTGATCCCGACTCTGGTTCCTCTGGTTCCAGGGAATCGTCCGTTGTTGAGCGGCCGGTTGTTTTGGTTCCGGAGGATTTGCGACGCAAACTTTTCGCGTCTGCCCGTTCACGTCGCAAGATGGTGTCCTGCAGACGCGAACGGCCTGGGTTTGGGGAATTGCTGGAGACCAGCGAGGATGCGTCGGTCTCTGCATCCCCGATGGAAACTGAGGATTACATGGAAGAGTCGGACGGATTCTTGTTTGAAGGCCCTGTGGAGGCGAGTATCCCTCCCGTCCAGGAAACACCGGAGGGGGGAGAAATGTCTCCTTGGGGCGCCTTGTTCGAGGATGTCGGGGAACCACCTCGGCCTCATCGGCAGGATGCCCTGCTATCATCCACATCAGACTGTGGCTCCTCAGCCAGTCGAAGCCTGCTGCATGTGAGGGATGCGGGTTCGGTGGAGGAAAGTCAGCAGGGGGAACTGCGGGCTTTGTTTCCCGAGCTCATGGCGGTAGCCGCCGCTGCAAACGGTGTGCCGCTGCCGCAGCCATTGCCTGCACCTGCCCCCGATGATCTCATAGGTCATCTCTGGCAGCGTCGCCCGGTGAGAGGGGTGGACGTTGTCTACCCATTTTTCCCCTCAATGGGGGCCTATGTTCGTCGGGGCCAGGCGGTGTCTCACATCATGGGACTTACCCCCGCCTACGTACCAGTTACGCGGGTGTCGGGGTTGGTCGAAGGTATGAGAGAGGGCGTGCCACGGCTTGATAGGCCGATGGCCGCTCTCCTCTGTCCGGATGTGGTGTGGGAACCATTATGCAAGCCGGTTCTCCATGGAAGATCGGCTAGGCGATTGGCATATTGGGGTGACCAGTCATTTATCGCTGGTACACAATCACTGGCTGCGGCTTCTAACATCGCCCACCTGGTTAGATTTGTATCGGGGATAATGACGGGCGGCACGGGTCTGACCGAGGTAAAATGCGATCAGATCACCCAGGCGGCAGGAGCTGTCCTGCATCTTACCCAGGTGCAGGCCATAGCCTCGGGGAAGATGCGCGCCCTGGCCACCCTGACCCAGCGCCACCTTTGGCTGGAGCAGGCTCGAGTGCCAGAAAAGAAGAGAGCCCCTCTTCTGACGGCCAACCTCTCCGATGCTGGACTATTCGGGAAGGCCCTGCAGCTGATTACCTCAACGTGCAGAGAGATGGCAGAGGAGCGATCCGTTCTCCAACCCCATTTTCCGCCTCCTGTTCTTGCCGGTGGAGTCAGAAGGCTTCCACGACGTCGAGCTCCCTCCGCCGTGCCTACCACTGCCTCCGCCGCCACTGCTGGCCCCTCTAAGAAGGCCAGGAGGAGAGACGGCGATTCTGCTACTGCCGGCCCATCCACGACCGGAGGAGACAGTAGGGAACGACGAGACCAGCAGCCGATTCACTACCGTCCCTCCGGGGCTCCTCGGGGTGGCAAAACTCGAGCGACTCGAGGTAGCAGACGCCGCTAAAGTGACTTTTCCCTCTGTGGTCCCCTCTCCTCTACACCCTCCCCGGCCCCCTCATGATTGTGTTTTTGTGCCATAAAAATAAAAAGTTCCCTAAAAAAAGGGGAACTATATTATTGGCCAAACAAACTGTGTGTTTCTTCAACAAATCATATGATGGTGTTGCGTAATGTGAATCTGCATTATTACATTGAGAGATGAGTCATGTTGTGTTACGAGATTAAGCAAGGTCTGCAAGCATACACTCAGTCATAGAAAGGTTCTATTAGCCTGACTCTCCACATGCAGGTAGAAGCTGGTGGTATATTCCATTGCTTGAACAAAGTAAATGTGTTCCACAACACTGTTGTGTTAGTTGCAGTAATACTCGTACACACACGTTCCACGGCCTGGCCGTTACTCTCTGTCAGCGTTTCCTATGTACGACATAGAAAGCGGGTGTAGGATTCACACACACACGACTTGTTTTGTTATAAATCCTGTTCACAGTCTGTGGGTAGCGGGCATTGTATTAGCTTACGCTATACATTAGCATTCTACCGAAGGTCTCAAAATGCTACAGTTGTTTTGGTGTGTAGGGAAACAGGGTTGTGTGAGGGGGTGCCGAATAAACCCCTCCTTTCCACTTGGTTGGTTTAGGAGATTTTTTCTCATTCTGCTGAGCCAGTCAGGGCCGAGCCGTTCAACGTCTAGGGAGGGGGGGGGGGGGGGAAGGTTGTCCTGACACGACTCCTATTACAAACAGGAGTCGTGTACAGGGTTTCCCCCGTCATAGCATATACGTTGCTATGGCGGCGGCTTCCGTGAGTTAAGATCTTTACGTAAGGTTTGTGGTGTTAAAGTTTCGAGTTAGAGCGTAGGGCCCACGGGTCTGCTACGCTCGATTTATGTGTAAACTTGAGTCAGTTGGTCACGTGACTCACAGTTGACATGTCTTTTTCATAACTACGACTCATGTGGGAAGGCTTCTGGGAAAGTTCGGTCTATACTCTAACTAAAGGAGTGACTGGATGTAAAAATATAAACAGTTTTTACTCCCAGCTGTGCAGTTGGGTTTATACGGTTGATGCTTCTTCTTTATTATTATAAAGAGTTGGAGTTGGTTGCATCCCGCCCCTCTTGTCGTTCCCCTGGGCGCCTTAGGGATTCAATAAAAAGGTCTAAATAGCCTATTATTGATGTGGATATACCCGACGCACACATAGTGCTAGCTCGGGATGTTCTGTTGGACATTAAGCAACTGACTGGCGCGCCTTGGTTGCTTGGGGTTAAAACAGCGTTTTTATAAAGCAATTGGGATGGGGGTTTTCCTCTTCCGACGACCTGTGTGGTTGTCGACGGATTCTCGTTCATATCAGGGGATGATAACGGAATGGTTCTGAACATACGTAGAATGGTCTCACGCCCTGGGGGTGGGCCGCCGGGCGAGGTTCGCACCGAACGTCTGGGTGGCGCCTTCTTTTCATGTTTAAGATCAACACGCATATCTGCCCCTTCTCCTGGAGTTGGCATGTCGGCGTGGTTAGGGCACGGGACTGGTTCTGGTCACGCTGGTCCGGATCAGTTAAACCCGTTGTCCGCCGGGGATGCAGATCTGCTGTTCTGGTACCCTGAGGGACTTGGGTTTTTTTCAGGGGGAAAAAATGCCAGGTCGGTCCGGGTGTCACAGGGTTAAGCGCTATGGAACCCTTGTTGGGTACATTGTATTCTACACTGTCGTAATGGCTTACGGCCGTGCCAACCTGTACACGCCCGATCTCGGCAGATCTCGGCCGCCACGCAGGTTGGTCTTGGTTAGTACTTGGTTGGGTGACCTCCTGGGAATACCAAGTACGGGGTGTTGGGGCTGGTTTTCCATTTCTTGCGCTCTTCTCTTACGCATGGCGAAGAGGGGCCTGTTGGGGTGGTCTTTGACCTCCTCAGGGGACCCTGTGCTCCCCGTATCACCGGGCCCGGTCCGAAGTAATGTTTTTCGTTGACCCGTAGGCCCGGGATAACCCTGTTGGAAACTGGAACACGGGTACTGCGGTAGTGCCGCAGGTACGTTTTTGAGTTTTTCCTGAGGGGTTATGGGACCAACCACCGCATAGGGTAACGGCTGGGTGGTTGGTTCTCTGGTGTGTCGGTGCAGTGTCAACTCCCGGGTTGCCCGGTTGAGTGTGCCCCTGCACGTTCATGACGTCTGCCAATTGTGTCAGCCTTTGCTTTGAGGGAGGTTTGTCATGGTGACGACAACGCCAGCATACGCCCCTTCCGCCGGGGCGGCTGTGTTCAGCTGACCCCTCTGGCGCCTGTCTCGTCCGCAGTCTCCAGGCTCGGGTTAACAGCCTGTTGCCTGATTTTTCCCCGGTGCGCTGCCTGCTTCCGTGGGAAGCCTTGTTTCTTACGGCCGTGCTGACTGCCTGTACTGCAGGGTCAGTATGCCAGGCGGTGTACTATTGGGGGGACAGGGCCCACTCGGCTGAGGGGCCTTTGTCCGAATACGCTGGCGATGTGGGGGGCGGGGTCACTAAGTGACCACCTGGTGGGGTCTTGATGCTGGCATCATGGACTTCTCCGGGCTCCCGTTCCAGAGGGTCCAGTCTTTTTGGTGGGTCTGGGCCTTCCTGCGCGCTCCGCTGCTACGGCCTTGCCACGGGGTTGGGTTTGCCCTTGACCCCGTGATTCTGGGGGCAGTAACGAGGTTGTTCCCTCCATTCGTTCCCGGGTGGCATGCGGGTTGTGCGTGTGTGTAGTCGTGGGGTCAGGCCACGGTCTGCTCACCCTGTGCGTTGGGTTGCTTGAGTGCCTCTTCGCACGGTCGGGTCCGTCGCCCTCCCGGGGACCTCCAATAGGGGGGGTGCCCTCCATTAGGGGGGGTCGGGGGGCTCGGTCCTCCCTGTTCTGATGGTTGTGGGGGGCCTCAGCGGGGTGTATTTGTCGGCCGGTGGCTCTCGCTCGGCCTCCCTATGTGCATGAGTGACGCCGAGCGGAGCCACTATGAAACAGAACGATAGGTTATGACTATAACCAAGTTCTGTCAATAGTGGTGACGCTCGGCGTCCGACGCCGCTGCAGCCCTTGATCTCACCTTGTGGTGTGTGGGATATTTGTGGATATCCTGATGAAGAATGTCTCAGTCAACCGAGGTTTGGATAATAACAAAGGTTTATTAACCAAACAGATAGATTACATAGAGAGAATGGCTGAGGGCTTCCCCCCAGGTGATCAGCTGAATTTACCCAGGTAAGAAGACCTGGATAGATCTCGGGAGGAGATCTATATAGTTAACAGGGGGGGGGTGTGGTCCCATTTGATAGGTCAGATGGGGGGGGGGGTACAGGTAATGGGGACACAGGGGAGGGGAGTGTCTTATTCCACAGAGAGGGGGGGGCACAGGTAAGGGGATATAGGGGAGGGGACTATATTTACATGAGAACATTAGATATTATACCACAATACTCACTTTTCTTTCTTATAATGTGGGTGAGATTAATGTATAATATACCAGGATTGTTTGGAACAGGTAAAAGTGAAAATAGAAAACAATTAAAATAATGAAAATTTTGGCCAATGTGATCTGGTTGTTGGCATAACAGTTTAAAATAGAATTATTTACATACATGATTTATGACATGATCGACTGGACTGCGGTCTGTGTTATTTTGATATCAGAGATGTGGGAATAGATATCACCATTTTCTTTTATTAATCGCTCAAAATATCTATATCAATGAGTGGTCCTCAACTCTGATATCAAACAACAATTAACATAATCATTAGAAGCTATAGCTGTGCAAATATCTTGGCATACCTTCAGTCGTTCATGTCGTGATTCAGGGGAGCTAATGTGATGGTTGTGCATACAGGCATAGTAATACAACTATTACATACATGTGAGCACTGTCTCTGTGTGGTCAGAGTGCACAGGGTGAAAAACAAAATCGTGTGCATAATTATTAGGAATAGGATTTGCACATAAGGCTAATGTGTACAAAAACATTTTAACAACCGTTAACCTGGTGGTTAATAAAACTAACATGATTAAATTACTTAGGATCCAGTTGTATTTAACCTGAGTTTGAGTGTCACTTTCATCTGTGATTGCCTCAGTTTTGTTGGTCTTTACTTAGAATCAGGCAATTTTCTCCATTTCTTCTCTATAAATGAGGAGATAAAACGTCTTATGCATCGCTTCTGTATGTAATTCTAGTGCATATACTATCAATGGTTCACCATACAGGTGCAAAACAACGTTACATGTCCTCTTCTATGAAAGAATAAAACAACTGATTCTTTCTTGTCTGACAATACAATTTTGTAACCTAAGTAATTCAAATGTGATGTAATACAGTAACCAAACTTGGTGTCTTGGAACAACCCAACTGGTTCTGCCCTGTTTAACAATAGCATTTTGCAATGTGACTCTCTGATCATTTCTCATTGCTATTATAAAATTGGTTAATGCAATCTTACTGATTGTATTTCATCATATTCTTAGTCCATAATTTTCCAGATACATATGAACTCTGTGAAACAGTTCTTGTTTGTGAATCTGACAGTTGCTGTGTCGTGTTGATCATCTGTTCTCGGTCTGTTGTGTGGCAGGGCCAAACAGTAACACAGTAAAAATTAAATACATACATAACAATGTGGACAATGTGTGTTCAGAAGTCTCTTGGTCTACAGGTCTCTGATGATGTCTCTTCTTGACGATGCAGTCGGGAACATTCACTGGTCGTCGTTCATTCAGAGGGGGCCTACAGGAGGTCGCCGTCCGCTCCCTGTGTACCTTGTCAAGGGTCACCGGTAGCAGTCAACTATAGTGGTCTTTTCCTGCAGCCTATGTTGTTCTCCATCACCACCACACATCCGCCACTGTGCTCACGCTTGGCTCCCATCAGGCCCAGAGACATGGTGGTCAGGGCGTTTTTGAATGTGTTGTGCTGGTTTCGCTGTCCTCTCCTCGTCATTGCGGTACCACTTGATGGAGGGCGAGGGCCCGTAGTGGCTAGTCAGTAGGACGCTCTTTTTCACACGGATGACAATCTTGTCATGGGAATCCACCTTGATGGTCGGGGACTTGGTTCCCATCTGCAGGTGATGGGTTTGGTCTGCAGTGCCGGGGTGGAGGCTGTCAAAAGGTTGATCTCCTCTTCGTCAGTGTCTCCTTGGTCAGTCTCCTTCGTGGTCCCCTGCTCTACTTTCTTGGGGATGTCTGTGGGCTGGGTTGGATGGTTCTCCCACGGTTGTTGTCGTCGCCTCTGGTTGTCAATTTTCTTTATGTGTCCCGCTGTGATTAGCTTGTTAATCTCAGCGCGGTACACAGTCTCTTGAGCGGGGTCTCTGGCTAGGCGCCGCTCTGTGTTCAATAGATACCGCTCCGTCGCTTCTTTTGGGGCGTGGAAGGTGGGCATACCCTCTCGCCTCAAGAGTGGAGTTGCGTATCTCATCACTCCATTGACTTTGACTCTCTTTGTCCCTTGCTCGAGGAGTGCTATGGCGTAAATGTCTTCCTTGGAACGAATGTCTTTCTTTTCGTTCTTAAAGGGCATTGTCTCTAGTGTCCATAGCCTCTCGACATGCTGTAGGAGGGTGGCGTCTTCTTCTGTCACTCTGGAGTGGAGGCAGCTAGTGGCTGCTGTTCGGTTAAGAGACTTAGCGAGGGGGCCTTGTAATGTCCATCCTAGGCGGGTCTCGACTGCTGCAGGACAGCCTCTGGGCCCTGTGTGGACCCGGTCTATCGGGACTATGAGGTCTGCATGGTCGGAGCCTATCAGCAGGGTCGGGGTGGCACCGTCTATGAGCGGGATAGGTAGTTGACGCAGGTGCACATATTTATCCATCAGCTTGGCGATGGGGTAGGTGTACTGCGACAGGCCTATTTCTTGGCTGGTGAAAGCATTAGTAATCCTATACCGTCTCTCTGGCTGCCCGCTTGCTGCGATAGTGAAGGAGACATTCTCGCCCTTTATCGTCTTTAGATCTCTTCTTATTGTCCGAATCGTCATTGGTTGTGTCCGCAGCTTCGTGGTTCAGGTCGCGCATCGTCTCACTCGTCCTGTCCTCTCACCAATTCGTGATCTGAGGGTGATAAACACTGCCTTAGAAAACTCCTCACATAAATGATTCAACGCCTTTCTGCTAAAGTGGAAAATCATTTTGGGATTAATTCATTTCATTTTAAATAAAATCACTTAATTGACAATAGGAAATGCAAGCCAATTGCATTAGCAGTGATTCCTTACGTCAAGAAGGTCACATTCACTACAATTTTATCAGATCTTGTATCTAACTAGATCTTCCAGCATTACACTTTAAATAAAATTTGTAAATGAATGGCCAAAGTCTTGAATCAGATAAAATAGCTCCTTGTCTTCATATTCTGATGGTCTTAAATTTAAGTTGATCTTACCTCAGGCCGCGTACGATGGTGTGCTTCTTCAAGATACTTACCTCGCCATGACTTCTCGGTTGTTCTTCACATCTCAGTATGGCTCATCATAGCATAGCATGGGGAAAAAACATAAAATCTAGGTAGCCAGTTAATTTTTGCATGAAAAACAATCATTCGTTTTGTCATCTACGTTTTAACTAACCTTACTGTCATGCATTTGTCCTAATAAACTAATCTACACTGTAGCACTCAACACTTTGATGACCATTGTTACTCAGCTGATAGAGGTGTGCCTTGCCTGATGTCCTGTCGTACAGAACCTGTGAGTCGCTTTGGATAAAAGTGTCAGCTAAATGATCAATGTTGTTGATATCTTGTACATTTAGATAATTGTGCTGCAATTTTGGTGGTTGATAATTTTGCAGTCATGGAAAGTATTAGTTGTTAAAAGAATAGTCTAAGGAAAGTCATGCATGTTATTGGTTATAAACAGAGAATAGAAGGAGGGGATTGTAAGTAGTTGTTTTCATCATTAATCTTTCATCTCGGGCACTTCTCTAATTCATGTGTCTTTTGAAAAGAGATGATGAAAACGACTGGTTAGTTATTGTTAGTATGGGAGTTAGGTAGATTTTCATAACTGCAAATTCATCACCGGTGTCTAATTCATGTTAATTAAGTGGTTCTCTGTTGCCATCCACCGCTAGGTGAGTTCATCAAGTCTGTGGTCACGAGTGCAGGCATTTGCATTGCTTTGTCTCCCAAGTGTCCACTCTGAAGAAATTTACATGTGGGTGTTTTGGATGTAGATTTGTTCCAAATGGTCAATCGATTGTCTCTCAGCTCTGCACTGTCTCTCGGTTGACATGCAAATTGTTGGATTTTCTGTCTTTTGTGATACAATTTGGGTGTAGTCATTCACTGTTTTGCATCTCGCCTCAGAGCCAGATCTGTAAATACAAACACATGTTAATTTTCCACTCTTTTCTAAAACCTGGGTGAATCCTCTTTGACTGTCTGTGTGCTCAACAAACATTAGCTAGATCTCATCCATCCCGTTCTTGGATGTAATGATAGTGTTATCATTTATCAATCATATCGCATATGTACACAAGCATATGAATGTGGACCCACACATTTTGAATCATGTTTAAAATGTCTTACAATGGAAAGGGCTAGTTATCTTTCATTGGTTCTTTAGATAAACACATTAACTCAAGTGAATATAACCTAAACATCTTACTTTTAAACATGATCTATGTTGTTTGTGTTCCAAGTTTTCAACATTGAAAGCTTATAAAGTCTAATCTAACGCTGTTTATGTGGACTACAATTCCTGTACTGCCATATATTGGGAACCGGAAGTGTTTGTTTAGCTCCCATGGTCAGTATGACCGGTACGCCCACAGATGTATTATAATTCTGAAACAGACATTGTAATTAGCTTTATGTGACTTATAATGTGTAAATTAAAGCACATAAACACTCAAGTGATCTGAGATAGTTGTAATTTGCTTTAACTGATAGTTGTGTATATGTACAGTTTCTACGTCAAATGACTCCCTTTTCTTGACTCCTTTTGTATCACAAAAAGTACTGAATTTGCAAATCTGGTATGTCATAAATGTACAGATGTAGCAGTACTGACTATCTGTCTGTCATGTATGTCATAATATGTTCTGATAAATTGAAAATGGGGGACCCTGATGTAAACAAATCTGGTATTGAAAATGGGGGACCCTGATGTAAACAAGACTAAAGTCTCTCTCTCGTCTGCATCCCCTTAACAATTGTGTATTGAGCTGTGCTGTATTGTACCCATTCTGCAATCTGTTAATAAAGTTTTCAATCAATCAATGCATCTATATTTATGATTTTTATACTCACCGGGGACAGCTGTTGTGTTGGGTTGGATCCGTTACGTGTCGTCAGCAACCCGCATCTCGCCACCTCAACTCAACATTTTCCAATAGCAGCGCGCACATACATATACAAATAAAACATATACTACACGTGGATTTCACGCACCCTTGGCCTTGGGCACATTACACTTTACGTTCGCTTATGGATAGTTTAATATAAAATAATAACTTCACGGCGCGCATAGCGTCACGTCATTGCTCCATGCGACGTTCGTGTGTTCTCATTCGCCTCGGAAATAACGCTTTGCAATTCATACAGTATTTTTCCACGAGCTCTCAATAGCCTGGAATTCCTATACCAGCGTTTTGTTACCGAATGAACGCGCCTGTGCATATGTGAAACGTAAACAAACTGAAACGATAAAACTATACTTCCCCAAATGGCCGTTCCCGTGGGCCGGTGTTCTGCGGAATCCGGAAATTACTATCCTAGTTTGTTCCCGTGAACTGCACTTCAATGTTATTCTTTGTATAACGGTGACTCGTCTCTCAATGCTCGTCGCGCTATCCGCAGCCGGTTCTTGACTCAATAAAGCAACGCGACGGGTCCTATAATACTTGTGCACATACAAACGAGACTTAAAACAGACAAACAAACATTAATACATATAAGTTAACGTGTGTGTATATCTGACTGTATTGGATCGCTGTACGTTTAGTCGTCCAACATCTGTTGCGACAAGGCATTCATACCCTTGATATATAACTACACATCGTTATTAAAATCATAACGACCGAACCTGACTTCGAAATTTACCAGCGATATATTAGATTATATATACCTTTTAATCACACTCACGGTCCCTTCGACCTGCGACTCGTTAAATGTACATTCACGTACTCCCGAGACAGGTCATCTTCCCGCTATCTGTATAATCAATTGGAATTCAATCCAAATACATCGTTTTCAGGAATGGAAGATATTGTGGGTTTAGTTTGAGGTTGAAACAATGAATATTATGACGCTACTCTGGTAATTAATAGGTTCCAATAGAGTAGCGTTTTCCATGGATATCACATCATAATAAGCCCACGCTTCTTGCCTTGTTGCCTATATTTTAGCCTGCATCAGCTAGACTTGGGTTAGCAAACCAACAACCGATTATTTTGTGCCCTAACTTTCGGTTTGGCAACAGCCAAATCCGGGAATAGCACAGACAACCCATCCTTTCAGAACATCTGTCCAGATAAGGACCCAGGTACACGCGTTTCCCCGGTACGATTCTCAATACAGATCAGATATATTAATGCACATTATTCTCACTCAGCCATGATCTCAATATTTGACAACATTCTGTAATATTCACCTGGCACAGAGAAAAGCGGGAAGGTTTCAATTCCTTTCCATACATTTTGTCGACCATCCTATTATACTCACTTTTCTCTGTATAGTTGAATGATACAGCACGCCGGGAGGACGCAAAAGTCCGTCACAAGTTCGTAGACGCCAATTGTGGGATATTTGTGGATATCCTGATGAAGAATGTCTCAGTCAACCGAGGTTTGGATAATAACAAAGGTTTATTAACCAAACAGATAGATTACATAGAGAGAATGGCTGAGGGCTTCCCCCCAGGTGATCAGCTGAATTTACCCAGGTAAGAAGACCTGGATAGATCTCGGGAGGAGATCTATATAGTTAACAGGGGGGGGGTGTGGTCCCATTTGATAGGTCAGATGGGGGGGGGGGGTACAGGTAATGGGGACACAGGGGAGGGGAGTGTCTTATTCCACAGAGAGGGGGGGGCACAGGTAAGGGGATATAGGGGAGGGGACTATATTTACATGAGAACATTAGATATTATACCACAGGTGAAAGCTCGGGAAGGAGGAGAGCAGGTGACCACACACCTGCTTATGTAGCTAAGCTAACGAGGGGTGTGGTCAGACGAATACTGGGATAAAGGTACATTGTGGAATTTTATTCAGTGCGCGTGCACGTATGCGAGGATAGTGCATGAGTGACGCCGAGCGTCACCACTATTGACAGAACTTGGTTATAGTCATAACCTATCGTTAACCTTTCACTGCGACAATACAGAATGTTAACCCTTTCACTGCCACATGACAGAAGGTTAACCTTTCACTACCACATGACAGACGGTTAACCTTTCACTACCACACTACAGAAGGTTAACCTTTCACTACCACACTACAGAAGGTTAACCTTTCACTACCACACTACAGAAGGTTAACCTTTCACTACCACACTACAGAAGGTTAACCCTTTCACGGCGACAATACAGAAGGTTAACCTTTCACTGCGACAATACAGAAGGTTAACCCTTTCACTGCGACAATACAGAAACTTAACCTTTCACTGCCACACTACATTACGGTTAATCTTTCAATCACTACCACACTACAGACGGTTAACCTTTCACTACCACACTACATACGGTTAACCTTTCACTACAGAAGGTTAACCTTTCACTATGACACTACAGAAGGTTAACCTTTCACTACCACACTACAGAAGGTTAACCTTTCACTACCACACTACAGAAGGTTAACCTTTCACTACCACACTACAGAAGGTTAACCTTTCACTACCACACTACTGTACATACGGTTAACCTTTCACTACGACACTACAGAAGGTTAACCTTTTACTACCACACTACAGAAGGTTAACCTTTCACTACCACACTACAGAAGGTTAACCCTTTCACAACCACACGACAGAAGGTTATAACCTTTCACTACCACACTACAGAAGGTTAACCTTTCACTACCACACTACATTTACATTTAGTCATTTAGCTGACGCTTTTATCCAAAGTGACTTACATGTTCTGTACGACAAGCCATCAGGAAGGGCACAACTCTATCAGCTGAGCAACAATGTTCATCAAAGTGTTGAGTGCTACAGTGTAGGTTAGTTTATTAGGACAAGTGCATGACAGTACGGTTAGTTAGGGTTAGATTTTATTTTTATTTTTTATTTTTATTCAGATAATGGTTGAAGAAGTGCGTCTTTAGTCGACGGCGAAAGATTGGACATGTTTCGGCTGTCCTAACTGGGGTGGGTAGTTCATTCCACCATTGTGGGGCAAGGACTGAGAATAGGCGACTTCTCTTTGATGACCCTCCCGGAGCTTGGATAGGAGTAGGTCTGAGGCGGCCAGAAGATGCAGAGCGTAGGGGTCTTGAGGGTGTGTAGTTGGAGACCATTGACCGGAGGTAGGCGGGAGCAGTTCCCTTTGCCGCACGGTATGTTAGGTCGAGGGCCTTGAAGCGGATTCGTGCAGCAATGGGGAGCCAGTGCAGGTCCCTAAGAAGTGGGGTGACATGGGCCGACTTCGGTAGGTTTGAGATCAGGCGGGCCGCTGCGTTCTGAATGAGTTGAAGAGGCTTAGTGGCAGTGGCCGGGAGGCCAGCGAGCAGTGCGTTGCAGTAGTCGAGGCGGGAGATGACTGTTGATTGGACAAGGAGTTGGGTGGCTTCTTTTGTCAGGAAGGGGCGGATCCTTCTGACGTTGCTCAGGAGGAATCGGCAGGTTCTGGTTGTCTCTGCGATGTGAGCAGAGAAGTTCAACTGGTCGTCGAGGACAACACCAAGGTTCTTGGCGGTCAGGGACGCGGTCACAGCTGCATTCTCGACTGTGATGGAAAGGTCGGTCAGGGCGGAGGATTTGGCCGGCAGGTGGAGCAATTCTGTTTTGCTTAGGTTCAGTTTGAGGTGGTTGGTCGTCATCCAGGCGGAGATGTCGGACAGACAGGCCGAGATCCGCTCAGAGACGTGGATATCTGAGGGAGGGAAGGAGAGGAAGAGTTGAGTATCGTCGGCATAACAATGGTAGGAGAAGCCATGAGACGTGATAATGTTACCCAGTGATTTAGTGTAGAGGGAGAAGAGAAGGGGTCCTAAAACCGAGCCCTGGGGGACACCCGTCCGCAGGGGGCGGGTGGCCGACAGGGTCCCTCTCCATGACACTTTGTAGGAGCGGTCATTGAGGTATGATGACAGCCATGTCAGCGCAGAGCCAGCCACTCCCATTCCTGCGAGGGCCGCGAGGAGGATCTGGTGGTTGACTGTGTCGAAGGCTGCAGATAGATCTAGGAGAATCAGGACAGAGGAGAGGCCTTTCGCTTTTGCTAAGTGAAGTGCCTCTGTGACCGCAATGAGGGCTGTCTCTGTGGAGTGACCAGTCCTGAAGCCTGACTGATTAGGGTCTAGGAGGTCATTCTGTAAGAGATAAGCAGTAAGTTGGTTGGATACAGCACGTTCAAGTGTTTTAGAAAGGAAGGAGAGAAGAGAGACAGGACGGTAGTTGCCTATGACGGTAGGGTTCAGGGATGTTTTTTCTATGAGGGGCGTGACTCTGGCTTGTTTTAGGGAGGTGGGGACCACCCCCGAGTTCAGTGAGGAGTTGATGGTTGCAGTTAGGAATGGGAGGATGTCTGGTGCTATGGTCTGGAGGAGTGGGGAGGGTAGCCGGTCCAGCTGGCATGTAGTCGGACGGTTCGACGTTACCAGTGTCAGGGTCTCGGCTTCTGTAATGGGAGAGAAAGATGACAGAGTGAAGGATGAGGTTCTCGATTCAGCATTTGGAATGGGTGGGGGTTGGGAGAAGGAGCTGCGGATGTTCTCCACTTTTTCCTCAAAGAAGATCGCAAAGTCTTCGGCAGAGAAAGATGAGGGAGGGGGGGGTGGGGGGGGAGTGAGGAGGGAGGACAGAAGGTTAACCTTTCACTGCCACACTACAGAAGGTTAACCCTTTCACTACCACACTACAGAAGGTTAAGCTTTCACTACCACACTACAGAAGGTTAACCTTTCACTACCACACTACAGACGGTTAATCTTTCACTACCACACTACAGACTGTTAACCGCCTGTAGTGTGGTAGTGAAAGGGTTAACATTAGGTCGTGTGGTAGTGAAAGGGTTAATGCTCAGATCCGATTTCTTTTGTTTGGTTGTTCACATTCTTAGAGAACCCTGTCATCCAGAGGAGAGCAACTTTCCTCAAGTTGGAAAAGTAGTTGAGGAAATAGTGTCTGCAGTTCATTAGAGGTCTGCTCTCCTCTGGGCGATGTGTATTATTGTTACCATGGCAACCATAAATCAAATCAAATTTATTTGTAAGGCCCGACAACACACGTTAATGTCCCCATGGGCCGTACACTTCTTCTTTAAACAAGTCAAGAAGAAACATCACAATAAGTCAAGAACACCATAAGGTCCAAAGAATATTAAATAAATGCAACACTCCCAGACATACCCCACGCGAAGGTAAGGAAAAACTCACTAAAACCTAACAATAGGAGGGGGTTAGAGAGTTCCCATGTTTGTAGTGGGCGGAGATGGAGCAATAAATACATGTAGTGAGCATATGCATACATGGTGACAGTAGAATCATAGTAACAATAAGAAATAAGAAGACAGAGGTTAACACTTTGAGTGCCAACGACGAGATTTCTCGTTAGTTCATGCCAGAGACACGAGAGATCTCGTTTTTGATCGTATTTTTTTAATTTATTAGCGATTTCCATTCATATTTCATCAATCTAGCCTCACGTTACCAGTGGAACTCTCTCTGAGCTCCATTGGGAAAATACCGCCCCCTATCGTCTTTCCGGATTGGATTGGATTGGATTGAATGAAACGCATGGGGGAAAAAAAGTCCTGCTTCCACATTTTACTTGTCAGACAAGTAACCCGAGGCGATCGAAGTCATTGCCGAGCCGCAGAACAGCGGAGAATGTGTGTTTCCAGTACCCAGCGTTGGATCAATAAACGCGATCGATATTTGGAATGGCGAACAGGAATTGGAATAATCTTTTTGGAGAACATCTGATCTGAGGTAAGGAATCTATTTTTACCAGTCTTGGGATAATCAGAGCTTTTTTCACAGATATATCAATGTGGGCCCTGTGTGTGTGTGTGTGCGTGTGTGTGTGTGTGTGTGTGCTGATCAGGAAATGGATAATCGATTTTTCAGCCCGCTTCTATAGCGTGCATAAGTACACATATACTATCGATAATCTAGCGTTTATTTGAAAACGATTCATAAATAGGCCGAAAAATCACAACGTTTTGTGTATTCCAGTATATTCCAGTAAAGGGGCGATTATCACAGAATCTTCAGAAATTCTCTGAAACGTTCAAGAAACGAGCGTTTTTCAAAATGGTATAAAACGGAAATGAACCGATTAAAGAAAACTATCCGTTTTGACAATGTTGACTGCAAACAAGTCATTGATAAGCGACAGCCATATTATACACAGCGGATATGAGAGCTCTATCATTGAAGTGGGTGTTGGCACGCAACGGGGTTCCGGGGCACCGGACCCGTGGCACATAAAATGTTAAAAGGTTCTCCTATGTCTGCAGAAAAGCAGACAAGGGAGCAAATAGACATCCTAACTAAACTAGACAGATTAATCTAAGGGTCAGGCCCCGACCAGGTGAGATCAGGGTAGGTTGAAGGAGAGAGAGAAAAGATGGGTCTTAAGCAAGGATTTAAAAGCTTCGACAGAGCAGGCGCTCCTGACGACGGCAGGTAATTTGTTCCACAGGTAGGGAGAATAACTATTGATACTGTAACGTTCGTGGTTTCCAACGTTATAAGACCACTCTCGAGGCAGGTTGGTAGTTCTCAGTGCAAGTCTTTATTCACAGTTCTCCATTACAGGTTGCGGTATCAGACTCATTGCTACCATTTCCCATGCCCAGAGAGAGTGCACGCTGGGTGCCCCACCCACTTATACCTCCCAGGTGCCCATGCATTTAGCTCACCTCGTTAGTCTGCTGGCTGTGGATCCTATGGTCACAAGTTCAAATCACTCTGGGTTAAAGTTTTTTTTTATTTTTATTTTTTTATTAATTTATCCACTCTGGTTGGATCGTGTGTATGTATATGTATGTATTGTGCTGTATAATGACATTATATAATAAATTTCGCTGCTGTCGGGACAAAACCTCAACTCCAAAAACCCAACTTTTCAGCAGATGAAAAAAACTAACACAGATTTGAGGGTGAATAGAGTTAGGAGGTTTAGACAGATGATCGGTTTAATGCTTTCCCATTGTTTAAACTTTGTAAAACCCACACACACATATGGAGGATGATCTACGGAGTTGATTTATATAATTAAAAAAAATTAAAAAAATGGAGTTATGAGGTTTTTGTCCCGACAGCAGCGATTTGAATCGAATCTCATTTTGAAATCGCTACCTGTTGAGTGGATCACCATGGTGCAATGCAATCACCTCCGAAGCTGTCTGCCACTGTCGTGTCTATAGGCAGCGTAGCGATTTCAAAATGAGATTCAGTTAAAACTGAGTGACTAATCCATGATTTACATTTCTGCCAATTGCGTTTGTCCCTAATCTTTAGTATTGGCATTAATAAATCAGATGTCATGCTAATATGTCATGTTCTACAGTAGGACTTACTACTGTGATACCCATTAAAACAGTAATTCGAATAATAGAAGCCTACTTTGCTGGAATGATTCATTTCAAAGTGCGTGTGTGCGCTCGCGCGTTGAGGCTCGGCTCGCTCTCCACGCATTATTTCTACACCCGCTTGGCGTCATACCGAGGGGGGGGGGGCAAAACTAGCGTACGTCAGTGGCCAATCAGATCGCAGAACGCGAACGCGGAACTGGAAATCCGTTAGGATAAGAATAGACGCGTTTGGGACAACAGACACTGTAGTTATGGGTCAAAACACCATATTCCTTGTCCATAGGGAGAGAGAAGAGGGTTAGAGGGGTTTGCCTGGCCCGTGGTGAACCCCAAGGGATTCTGTGAGGGAAAGTGGGGGGGGCAGCCGGTCCAGGCATGTTGTAAGTAAGTATTTATAAAGCACCTTTCATACATGTCATGTAGCTCAAAGTGCTGTCCCAGCAGTCGTCACACTGTGGGCAGCCGTCAGTCTTCTCCGTCTAGGGCAAAAAGGACATGTGAGCTCTTGCTTGAGGTGAGTCAGACTAACCTCTCCATGTGCTGTCAGAAGCCTCCTTTTGTGTGGCTGCTGACGGGGCCTGATGAGTTCCTGGTTGATTCACCATGGGTGCTGATTGCTATGCTGCCTGTTCCTCCCAGCTCTCTGCTGTGGGGCGCTATGGCCTGGTGAATCCCTCATCACAGTACAGGGTATCAGTATCTGTGCATCCCTAAACCAGACCCAGCCATCTAGTATATTTGGATGAGAACATCTGACCTACTCTTTTGTCTTCAGTGAGCAGCCATGGATCAGGGTAAACAGCGGCTCCTGGACATTCTGATGGAGCTGAAGGTGAATGAGATGAAGATGCTGAAGTGGCGCCTGAACCAGAATAACCTAAAAGGCTACCCGCCCATCCCCAATGGCCGTCTGGAGGAGGCCAAGGACGTAATGGACACGGTGGACCTGCTGGTCCAGACCTACAGCCTGGAGGGGGCTCTGGTCATCACCGCGCACATCCTGAGGAAGATGAACCGGAACGACCTGGTGGAGAAACTCCAGACAGGTATGGATACACTAGTATAAATGCGACCTTCAGCACCATGGACAGCGACGCTGTCACAAAACGGACCATACAAGTTGTATACGCTACACCAAAGTGTAGAATAACTACTTTCCAAATAATGGATTGTCCAAACGTCTGGTTGTAATACGAAAGTGTCCTTTATAGAAGTTTCTCTACTTCACTGGCGCTCTCTGTGATCTAGTCGATTCATTATAGTATCACTCACCCTCGCGCTGCTGCCGTCAGTTCAACATAATGACGCGTTCCTTATCGGCTTCAATCTCAGCATCCAAATCATCCATCAGACTTATAGCTGTTCTATTTCACGGTCAGGTTCCAACAAACTGTCTTCTTTAACTCCCAGCAGTACATCCAATAAAGTGATCAAGTGATCAACATCCGGAGTTTCCACGTCAATTTCAATGTCCATCTTATTCAAAACTCGTGTAGTAACACAGAAGAGCCCTTTGGAGCTAAACCAATCAGAGAGGGTCTTCGCTGTACGCGGGCTAGCCAATCAGAGAGCGTCTTCGCAAACTGCGGCTATGAAAAAAAATCACGCATTCCTGCCTGCTTGCCTGAACTTATATGCGCAAATAGAAACATGTATACCGACCTGGCCTGCTTCGGAGTTCAGTGGCCTGACTGCGGGCACAAACAAACAAATTTAAAAATAAAAAAAAGCATTTGCCAGTCTGCCAGGCCAGCCAGGCCATGCCAGTCTGCCAGGCCACCGGGAAAACTCCCGCTGCTCCCGATGGCCAGTCCGCTAGTGATTGTCTGTCTACATTTATTTAGACTATCATTATTTAAATATTGAGTGCAACACAGTAATTATTGTGAAACTGTGGTGTATTAACATAATTCGGTGAGTTGGAACTGTCTATGGGTTGGGGGATCCGCACTGACAATTTAGCATGTGGTACCTTCAGACCTTCTCGACTCTAACGTTACCGGAGTTGAATCGAGTTGATAACATGCAGTGGAAAAGCGGCAATAGTCCCGGTTGGAGTTAGTAAACACAGTTGTATGTTAGCCTTCTTGGATGTTGAATAAACGCCTATCATTGTCTTTCAACACCCCGCCTCTCAGACTCCCATTGTCTCCTCTGCTAGCTAGTAGCTACGGTAACATTTCATTGGCTGTATTAGAGCTGGCGGGCTACCATAGTTAAACATGCGTTGTGTTGTACAAACCGTGCTAACGTTATGGCAAGATGTGTGTAGGCCTATGTAATGTTAATGGCTATGTTTTTAAAGTCGTAATGAATATTGATATGTAAAAGTAAGTAATGGCTTACAGTTCATAAAAATCCCAAATTCAGTATCTCAGAAAATGTTTATATTACATAAGACTAATCAAAAAAGATATATATAAAGGTATGTTCACTCAGTACTTGGTTGGGGCTCCTTTTGCACATTACTGCATCAATGCGGCGAAATAAATGGAATTTTCCACAATATTGGCTTACTATGGCTTACAATCACAAAGCAGGCGCTGACATGGAACCCACAGCGCAGGAGGAAGAGTCGGCAGACTGAAAGTAGTAGTAGTTTATTTTTTCAGTCATCATTACACACAGTACAATATACATCATCATTTATCAATATTTGATTATTTACAGTGACTGAAAAGGTACAGACTGAAGCATAGTGCTTATATGTGCCTGTCCTATATTCTTACCAAAAAATACAAACATTTAGACTCTCAAACAGTATTCTAAAGAAAAGAAAAGAAATAAAAGCAAGCAAAACAGTATTATTCAACCTTGTAGTTTTTCAAAATGTTGCTTTACAAAAAAATACAAAAATGTAGATTCCAAAACAGTATTCTAAAAGAAAAAAGAAAAAGAAAACAAAACAGTGTTATTCACCCTTGTAGTTTCATCTGCAAAAATAACAAACTTTAACAGTTCAGCAACATTGCACATATCATTAATATAAAGTATAAAAGGTGTTGGACCTATCACAGATCCCTGAGGTACTCCACAGGTGACCTTCCTAAATCCTGACACAGTGGCATTAATTTGCACACATTGCTGTCTGTTTTCCAAGTAGCTCTTCAGCCAAGAGTTAGCTATACCTCGTATCCCATACTTCTCCAGTTTTCTCACTAATATGCTGTGATCTATTGTATCAAAAGCCTTCTGTAGGTCAATATAAATACCAATAGAACACTTGTCATTTTCAACTGCTTTAGTTATTTCTTCTACCATCTCCATCACTGCATATGTAGTAGTTCTATTTTTCCTAAACCCATACTGGTGTTCACTCAGTATTTTGTATTTGCCAATGAAAAGATCCAGTTGTTTCACAAATAGTTTCTCTAATATTTTAGAAAATTGAGGAAGTAGGGACATTGGACTATAATTGTCCATTTGATGTTTATCTCCATTTTTATATATTGGTATTACCTTTGCTGGTTTCATATTATTAGGAAAAACACCTCTTTGAAAAGACATATTGCATATATAGGTCAAAGGTTTTACAATAGACTCAATTACTTCTTTAATAATTACCATGTCAATGGAGTTTATATCAGTTGATGTTTTGTTTTTGAATTTACTTACAATATCAATTATATCAAGTTAATTTACCCCACAAAGGAACATAGAACGTAAGGTTATGTATATCGTCTGACCACACCCCCATCCGCTTACCTTCATAAGCAGGTGTGTGGTCACCTACTCACCACAGAACAGGAGATGAAGAAAGAAGGGCTGTCCTGGCAACATCTGGAGCGGAGGGCACAAGCCAGGGATTTAAAGACCTACGTAAAAGTAAGTAATGGCTTACAGTCATGAAAATCCCAAATTCAGTATCTCAGAAAATGTTTATATTACATAAGACTAATCAAAAAAGATATATATAAAGGTATGTTCACTCAGTACTTGGTTGGGGCTCCTTTTGCACATATTACTGCATCAATGCGGCGAAATAAATGGAATTTTCCACAATATTGGCTTACTATGGCTTACAATCACAAAGCAGGCGCTGACATGGAACCCACAGCGCAGGAGGAAGAGAGGCAGACCGAAAGTAGTAGTAGTTTATTTTTTCAGTCATCATCACACACAGTACAATATACATCATCATTTATCAATATTTGATTATTTACAGTGACTGAAAAGGTACAGACTGAAGCATAGTGCTTATATGTGCCTGTCCTATATTCTTACCAAAAAATACAAACATTTAGACTCTCAAACAGTATTCTAAAGAAAAGAAAAGAAAAAAAAGCAAGCAAAACAGTATTATTCAACCTTGTAGTTTTTCAAAATTTTGCTTTACAAAAAAATACAAAAATGTAGATTCCAAAACAGTATTCTAAAAGAAAAAAGAAAAAGAAAACAAAACAGTGTTATTCACCCTTGTAGTTTCATCTGCAAAAATAACAAACTTTAACAGTTCAGCAACATTGCACATATCATTAATATAAAGTATAAAAAGTGTTGGACCTATCACAGATCCCTGAGGTACTCCACAGGTGACCTTCCTAAATCCTGACACAGTGGCATTCATTTGCACACATTGCTGTCTGTTTTCCAAGTAGCTCTTCAGCCAAGAGTTAGCTATACCTCGTATCCCATACTTCTCCAGTTTTCTCACTAATATGCTGTGATCTATTGTATCAAAAGCCTTCTGTAGGTCAATATAAATACCAATAGAACACTTGTCATTTTCAACTGCTTTAGTTATTTCTTCTACCATCTCCATCACTGCATATGTAGTAGTTCTATTTTTCCTAAACCCATACTGGTGTTCACTCAGTATTTTGTATTTGCCAATGAAAAGATCCAGTTGTTTCACAAATAGTTTCTCTAATATTTTAGAAAATTGAGGAAGTAGGGACATTGGACTATAATTGTCCATTTGATGTTTATCTCCATTTTTATATATTGGTATTACCTTTGCTGGTTTCATATTATTAGGAAAAACACCTCTTTGAAAAGACATATTGCATATATAGGTCAAAGGTTTTACAATAGACTCAATTACTTCTTTAATAATTACCATGTCAATGGAGTTTATATCAGTTGATGTTTTGTTTTTGAATTTACTTACAATATCAATTATATCAAGTTAATTTACCCCACAAAGGAACATAGAACTGATATTATCATTAATAAGATTATTAAACATATCTTTTTTATCATCGGGCACAACAATTTTGCTGGCCAAAGTAGTTCCAACACCCACAAAGTAGTCATTGAAATCTTCAACGATGCTTTTTACATTGTCCACTTTAGCATCTGAGCTATTTAGAAAATAGCTTGGAAATTCTGATTTATAGCCTCTATTCCGAATAATATGATTGATTATTTTCCAGGTATTTTGTATATTATTTGCACTATCTTCTAACATTTTATTGTGGTATTCCTTCTTCTGTACTCTCATAATGGAAGTTTGTTCTTATACAGCTTATATTTTTCTTCACTTTTACTTGTTCTCAGTTGTAAATATTTCTTGTAAAGTAAGTTTTTCTTTTTGCACGCCCTTTGCATAGCTTTGGTCATCCATGGCTTTCCTTTATATTTATCCTTCAGCCAGCTCTTTCTAATAGGACAGTGTTTGTTGTATAGCTCTGTGAACGTCAACAAAAAAGCATCATATGCCTGATTTGGATCGTCAACATACACCTCATCCCAGTTGTAGTTTGTAAGGTCCATCTTTAAGGCCTCCATTCTTTCTGGTGTCCTAATTCTTACAATTTTACAAGAAGGTTCACTTACATCAACTGAAAATGTTTCCTTTTAAATTATGTAGAATCACAAAAATAGGAAAATGATCACTGATATCACTTAAGAACAAACCACTTGTTGCTTGGCCATGAACATTCGTAAATATGTTATCAATAAGTGTGGCACTATCTTTAGTTAAACTACTGGGTTTGCTTATAAGGGGCCAGAGACCAAAACTAAAATCCCAAATTCAGTATCGCAAAAAAAATGTATATTACATAAGACCAATAAAAAAAATATATATATATAAAAGTATGTTCACTCAGTACTTGGTTGGGGCTCCTTTTGCACAAATTACTGCATCAATGCGGTGAAATAAATGGAATTTTCCACGATATTCTAATTTATTGAGCTGCACCTGTATAGACTGTTGTAAAACATGACTCAATGCTGATTGATTGATTGATTGAAAAGTTTATTAACAGATTGCAGAATGGGTACAGTACAGCTCAATACATACAATTGTTAAGGGGATGCAGACCAGAGAAAGACTTTTGTCTTGTTTACATCAGGGTCCCCCATTTTCAATCCATCATAACATATATGACATACATGACATACAGATAGACAGTACTGCTACATCTATACATTTATGACATATCAGATTTGCAAATACAGTACTGTTTGTGATACAAAAGTGTCCAGAAAAAGAGTGTATATACATTTGACGTAGAAACTGTACATTGGAGGAGGTTGGGTGGGAGGGTGTGGGCTGTACATTGGAGGTGGGGGGGGGGGTTGGGTAGGGGGACACACACACTGTACACTGTACATTGGAATACTGACAAAGCCATACTTGGTCATTTACTGTACAACTGGGTTAGGACATTTGTAGGGGCCAGTTTCGAATTACAGTCTCCCGTAGGTGTTTTTTGAGAGTGTTTTTGAAAGTGGGTAGTGATTCACATTCCTTTACAGCTTTGGGTAGGGCGTTCCACATTGATGTGGCATAATTGCGAAACGTGTTTAGTCCCTTGTTTGAGCCGAATCTGGGTTTAACATGATTTGTGGAGCTCCCTCTGGTGTTGTGATCGTGGTATTCACTGACCTTTGGGAAGTATTTTGACATGTACATGGGTACCTTGGTCGCGTAGTGTATCTTGTAGACCAGGCCCATTGCAAGTTGCTGTACTCTGTCGTCTACTCTAAGCCATCCTAGGTTGTCAAAGTGGGCAGGGGTGAGGTGGGTTCTAGGAGTCAGGTCAAGCAGTAGTCTGACTAGCTTGTTTTGAGATGTTTGTAATTTGTTTTTAGTGCCTTTGAGGTGCTTTGGTACCATGAGGTGCAAGCATAGTCGTAGTACCCTTGAATGAGTGCTCCTGCTAGAGTTTTCAGGGTATTCTTGTTTACCAGAGAGGAGATCCGGTACAAGAATCGAGTTCGTTGGTTGACTTTTTTTATTACATTGGATGCCATTTTGTCACAGGAAAGATTAGCCTCTAGGATGGAACCCAGGTAGGTAATTTTATCTTTCCTTGTGACAATATTGTCACCCACTGCAACCGAGAAGCCGTCGGTCTTGCTGAGTTTGTTATTTGAACCGAAGAGAATGGACTCTGTTTTGCCCATGTGTAATGATAGTTTGTTGTCGGCGAGCCATATGCAGATTTTGCCTAGTTCCGAGCTGAGGGCTTTTTCAACCTGTAACTTGTTCTTGTCAGAGACCAGCAGGGCTGAGTCGTCCGCAAACAGGAACAAGTTGCAGTCACAAGCTGACGACATGTCATTTGCATAAATTAGGAATAGTAGCGGTCCTAGTATGCTTCCTTGTGGAACACCAAAGCTCACTGTGAGGTGGGGGGGATAGGGTACCGTTTACCTCCACCATCTGTTCTCTCCCCTCCAGGTAGGATTGTATCCAGCTCACTGATTGACAAGCTAAAATCAATTGGTTTTGATAGTCTATCAGAATGGTGTGATTGACAGTGTCGAAGGCCCTTTGTAGGTCCAGCATGACCATGCCGCAGTATTTGCCCGCGTCCACCTCTTGTTTGATGTGGTCGTTCAAATAGAGAAGGCATGTGTCAGTGGAGTGGGATGTTCTGAAGCCAGATTGGAATTCGTAGATTAGATTTTTTTCCGCAAGGTACTTTTCGATCTGTTCGTATACTATTTTTTCCATGACTTTCGAGATGGATGTAAGGATAGAAACAGGGCGGTAGTTGCCTGGATCTAATTTACTGCCCTTTTTGTGCAGGGGTGTTACCCCCCCAATTTTGAAGTCCTTGGGGACGTGTCCCTGTTTTATGGAGAGGTTTATTATGTGTGTGATGACTGGGGTGATGGCGGCTGCTGAGTCTCTGAGGAATTTGGAGGGGATGTTGTCATGGCCAGTGGCCTTGTTCGGTTGTAGGGCGCTCAGTTTTTTGAGTACCTCATCTGTTGTTTCCAGTTTGAAGTCGTCTTTGTGGACGCCTAGGTTCTTGTAGTATGCTACTATGTGTATTACCCCATACTGCCCTACGTAGTATGCTGGCTACGGTTCTATGATAACATATATATATAAACAATATTTCAGTAAGATGTTATCTATTTATGCTCATTTCTTTCTGATCATGAAAGTATGTTTTAGGAAAGACATTTTCCTTTTGGAAAATGTCTTTGTAAAGCTTGGGGGGGGCAGAATGTTTTGTTTGTGTGAAATGGAACTTATTTAAATGTTTTATCAATAGAAATTGTAATCAATGGATGAATGATTCAATTAACCAATCAATCAATCTATCAATCAACTGATACATCAATTAATCAATCAAATAGCAACAGATAACAGAAATAAAGAGTGAGAGATAGATGCATACAAAGACAAATAAATAAAGACAAGTGACATCACAATAGAAACCCAGAATGAGCCTCCCTGTGAACCCACTCGTCAGGACCTCTGGAACAGCTCAAGGAGCAAATCAGAAATAAGTGATGAGTTCTATTGTTTCATCCATGTTGATAATAACATGCTGTGATTGATATTTTGTGTCTCTAGTTTCTCCAGTGGCTGTTCTACTTACACCAAAGCCCGGGACGAGAGAGTACCTTTTACAATGTGAGTTCAATAATGACATCTTTCTATCACTTGTGTTGTCGTGTGTCGGCTGACGGACAGACTCTGACATAATAGGGAGGTGTAGTGGTTACGTCATTGCTGTTTCCGGCCGGTCCACCATCTTGAAAACGCAACGTATTTGCCCATTTCTAAATTGTCTCGTTTAAACCAAGTAAAGCATGAACATTTGCACGGTGTACCTTTCTGTGCGTATTCATCCACAATCTATAGCTCTACATGAAAGATATTCGCAATTAATGGTAAAAAGAAATCGTCGAATAAAATTTTAACCAAAAATGCAAAAATGCTTAAACGATAATGTTAGTGATAGAAGGGAACACATCTTGTGCAAGAATGGAACGCTTTTCAATGTTCATGCGGCAGAATTGTTACCTCGTCTTGTCGATGGTGTAAAATGGATTAGGTATATTGTTAGTAAGTTAGCCATGTAATAAGCGGGATAATGTATAGCTATACTCGGTCATTGTCGCAAAATAATTGACCTTCACTGTGTTTATAACACCTCGGCTGCGCCTCTGTGTTCCAGAACTCTGTGTCGGTCAATTATTTTGCGACAATGACCTCGTAGCTATACATTATCCCTTACATAATTTGGAGTAAAAAGGTTAGCATGTTTGTTTTGGCACTTGACATGTCGTAATTTATTACCATTGTAAAATAAAAATGAAACCGTATGACTGCTTGGAGGGTGATGTGGCAGTTATCGATGTTGACCTGTCGGTAAAAGACTACATACAGTATATCGGGGATCTTTTTTTATTTATATAATTTTTTTACGGTTAACAGTCTGTTGTGTGGTAGTGAAAGGTTAACCTTATGTAGCGTGGTAGTGAAAGGGTTAAGAACTAATTCTTATTTACAATGACGGCCTGGCGAGAGGACAAGAGAGGATAAAATAGAAAAGAGACGGATGACGCATACATCACAGAGGTAAGGGAAATCATTAAAACACACATCAAACAAACAACCAAATAAAATTACAAGGTATGTAATACATGAAGCAAAACAGCAAAAAAAATGACAGTTAAAGGGGAACTATCTTATAAATGGCCTTTTTGAGTGTTTAGCATTGTTTCCTAGCTATGTGAACTTATATTAATATGATCTATGTCTCAAAATTCTCATATTGGCGCATTCTTCCAATTCTCCTCTCACAATATTCACCCTCACTGAACTGAGTCGTTTGAAAATGTGCCTATATGTGATGTCATATAGTCACTGCTGCATGTTAATGTTGAGATAGATGACGACGCTCCGCAGTGGTTTAGGAGCCGCCCTGCAGCCCAGGCTCATGTTAATGTTGAGATAGATGACGACGCTCCGCAGTGGTTTAGGAGCCGCCCTGCAGCCCAGGCTCATGTTAATGTTGAGATAGATGACGACGCTCCGCAGTGGTTTAGGAGCCGCCCTGCAGCCCAGGCTCAAAACAGCTCGAGATCTTGAGGTAGAAAAATGCTGTTTTTGAGGACTTGATTAGAAATACAAAACAATGAATAAAAAAAATATATATATTACAGAGGTGTTCCATAGACTCACAGGAATTGTGTAAAAGTGCCCAAATAGTGAAAGAAATAGTAAAATAGTTCCCCTTTAATTAAATGTTTTTTTGTTTTGTTTTTTTGCAGAAAAACAATACGTTTCCCAGGGATTAATGACGTATTAAAATCAACTCACAGGTATTGATAGAAAATATAATAGTTATTTTAAAACAGGAGTAAACGCCAGTGAAACTTACAAGGGCAATTCCAATTGAATCACCCTCCAAGTGCCATTTCAGTGAGTTTTTCCAGTTTGACTGGAAGTCACAGGAGAACTCAGAGACTGAAAAACTCACTGAGAAGAACACAGGTGAACTCAGTGACTGAAAAGCACCTCTGTATTTTTGAATATACAGTAATGGAGGGGTGATCATTTATATTTTCTTTGAAACCTCAGGGACTTGATTGATTGAAAACTTTATTAACAGATTGCAGAATGGGTACAGTACAATACATCCCCTTAACAATTGTGTGTATTGAGTTGTACTGTATACCCATTCTGCAATCTGTTAATTAAAGTTTTCAATCAATCAATCAATCATGGCTCAATACAAACAATTATTAAGGGGATGCAGACCAGAGAAAGACTTTCGTCTTGTTTACATCAGGGTCCCCCATTTTCAATTCATCATGACATTTATGACATACACGACATACAGATATACAGTACTGTTTCATCCAGATATTTATGACATACAACAAGATATACAAATATACAGTACTGTTTAAGAGAAAGAGATCATAAAAAAAATATATATACATTCGAGGGGGAAGAATGTATGTCGTGTGTGTCATATGATGAATTTAAAATGGGGGACCCTGATGTAAACAAGACGAAAGTCTTTCTCTGGTCTGCATCCCCTTAACAATTGTATGTATTGAGCCGTACTGTACTGTACCCATTCTGCAATCTGTTAATAAACTTTTCAATCAATCAATCAATCAATCAATCAAGAAACTACATTGGAGGGGGTTGGGGTGGAAATGTACCTATCTAACATAATTATGTTAAATTGTATATTATGTGTTAGATTCGATTCGATTCCAAGTACACAAGTATAGTACAATGAAAAGTTTAACTTTGACATCTAACCAGTGTGCAAATGTGACTGGACCTGAATTGGCGAAAACAAGGTCGCATACAGTTATAACCTGTCAATGACCAAGCTTTTTTAGATTATTTTATACTAAGTAATACCTATTGTAATGTTGAGACAAGCATGCCGGAGGTCGCGGCTGTGTTAAGCGGGGTGGTATGTTGCTAATGGGCTAATGCTAACTTCTGAGAGAGATATCTTGCTGGGGGATGGGGAAGAAGGGAAAGAGGAGGCTGGGAATGCCGAAATACCGGATGTGTTGTGGTGGTCTTGTTGACGAGTGGAGTTTGGGCGGAGCTGGTTGTGGGACTTGCGGCTTGTGTGCACATGTTGACGAGTTGATGGTGTGGGATAAGCCGTATCCGAGCCCTGTTTCCCCCTGGGGTTTGAGGTCGGGAGCCGGAAGTATGCGTAGGAGTGAACGAAGCCTGTCACCGTATTCGGGCCCTAGTTCCCCCCAGGGTTCGACGTCGGGTGCCAGGGCGGGCAGTGCAAGCAAGGGCGACTCCGACAGGGATGGGAATGGCTGTGACGAAGGAGAGGAGACGGATAGCGACATGGAGTGTAGAGTAGGAGAGGAAAACGAGGGAGAAGGGTGGGAAAAGGTGGAGAAAAAGAGCAGGGAAAGTGGGGGGAAGGGGCATAAGAGGAAGAAAGAGAGGGAAGGTAGCACAAGTGGGTCAGATGATGAGGGTAGAGAAAAGGATTTTACAGAAGGGTTGAATATAGTGGTGCGATTTGAGGGAGAAGAGGGAGTTAGGGAAATAGTGCAGAGACAGCTGACAGACTTCATAAGAGTGCAGTTAGGAGAGGTAAGGTACGCAAAAGTGTTGGGGGATGGGAACTTGTTTATAGGGTGTGTAAGGTTAGAGCAGGTAGAGAAGGTAAGGGAAATGAGGAGCATTTGTAAAGTTAATATCTATAGAGTAGTGAGAGTCAAAATACTTCCCAAAGGTCAGTGAATACCACAACCACTACACCAGAGGAAGCTCAACAAATCATGTTAAACCCAGATTCGGCTCAAACAAGGGACTAAACACGTTTCGCAATTATGCCACAACAATGTGGAACGCCCTACCCAAAGCTGTAAAGGAATGTGAATCCCTGCCCACATTCAAAACCGCTCTTAAAGAGCACCTACGGGAGGCTGCAATTCGAAACTGGCCACCGTAAATGCCCAAAACCCCCACCCCCTCCTAATAGACAGTCTCCTCACCACCGCATGTATATATTCCCTCCCCGCCGTATGTATATTTCCCTCCCACCCACCCACCCCCTCCTAATGTACAGTCCCCTCCCCATCATATGTATATACTCTGTCAGGATCTAGGGGTAACAGTACTGTATATTTGAATACCGTTATGTCACAAATGTATCAGTACTAAATACCTATATGTCCCTATGCCATAAATGTCATGTATGTTGTGTATGTCATAAATGTCTATATGAATTGAAAATGGGGGACCCTGATGGAAACAAGACAAACGTCTTTCTCTGGTCTGCATCCCCTTAACAATTGTATGTATTGAGCCGTACTGTATTGTACCCATTCTGCAATCTGTTAAATAAAGTTTTCATTCATTCATTCATTCATTCATTCATTCATTCATTCATTCATTCATTCATTCATTCATTCAGAGTAGGGGAGAAAAGGGATGGTGGTTGCAAGGGGGTAATTACTGGAATTCCAATCAAGGTTAGTATAGAGCAGCTGGTAGGAGATTTGAAGAGTGATAAACGTAATGGGAAAGTTAAGAGTGCGGAAAGGATGAAGAGAGGAACAGAGAAGAAGGAGACAGAGACGATAGTAATTCAGTTTGAAGATGAGGTTAGTCCGAAAGAGATATTTATAGGGTATATGGTATAGGGTTAGGGAGTTTGTGCCGAAACCGTTGAGCTGTTACAAGTGCCAAGAATTTGGACATATAGCCAACAAGCCAAGTCATGTAGGAATGAGCAGAGATGTAGATGCAGTGGGGGGCATGAATATGGGGAGTGTGAACAGGGAGTGGGGCCGACGTGCTGTAGTTGTGGTGGGGAGCATAGTGTAGCGTATTGGGGTTGTGAGGCGATGAAACAAGAGGTAGTGGTCCAGCAGGTGAGAAGGGAAGATAGGATATCATATGCAGAGGCAGCTAGGAAGGTAGGACAGGGAAAGCAAGATAAGGGACAGGGGTTTAGAGGAGGGCATTTGGCAGTAAGGGTAGTACAGGAGGATCAGGAAAAGCAAGATAGGGAACAGGGTTTTAGAAAAAGGCATTTGTCAGTAGAGGAAGTACAGGAGGAGAAAGAGAGGGTGTGGGGGGAGAAGTTGAATGTAGTGGCCTTTGTGGCAGGAGTAGTAAATGCAACAGCGATGGTTAGCAGTAAAACGGATATGATCAAGTTAATAGTTAAAGTAGCAGTACAACACATGGGTATGAAGGGGTTGATATGGGGGGAAGTAGTAAGAGAGTTAGAGAAGGGGGCTGTGAGTGATCAAGTAAGAGAGTTAGGGAAGGGGGCTGTGAGTGATCAAGAAAGAGAGTTAGGGAAGGGGGCTGTGAGTGATCAAGAAAGAGAGTTAGAGAAGGGGGCTGTGAGTGATCAAGAAAGAGAGTTAGGGAAGGGGGCTGTGAGTGATCAAGTAAGAGAGTTAGGGAAGGGGGCTGTGAGTGATCAAGAAGGCCAGAGTCAGCCCACAGGAGGCAATGAGTGACTCAGAGATTAGGTTTGGATAGGGTGGTGATGTTAGGGATGGGTTTTGTTAATGTTGAGATAGATGACGACGCTCCACAGTGGTTTAGGAGGCACCTGCAGCCCAGACTCATGTTAATGTTGAGATAGAAGACGATGCTCCACAGTGGTTTAGGAGGCACCTGCAGCCCAGACTCATGTTAATGTTGAGATAGATGACGACGCTCCACAGTGGTTTAGGAGGCACCTGCAGCCCAGGCTCATGTTAATGTTGAGATAGATGACGACGCTCCACAGTGGTTTAGGAGGCACCTGCAGCCCAGACTCATGTTAATGTTGAGATAGATGAAGACGCTCCACAGTGGTTTAGGAGGCACCTGCAGCCCAGACTCATGTTAATGTTGAGATAGAAGACGACGCTCCACAGTGGTTTAGGAGGCACCTGCAGCCCAGGCTCATGTTAATGTTGAGATAGAAGACGACGCTCCACAGTGGTTTAGGAGGCACCTGCAGCCCAGGCTCATGTTAATGTTGAGATAGAAGACGACGCTCCACAGTGGTTTAGGAGGCACCTGCAGCCCAGGCTCATGTTAATGTTGAGATAGATGACGACGCTCCACAGTGGTTTAGGAGGCACCTGCAGCCCAGACTCATGTTAATGTTGAGATAGATGACGACGCTCCACAGTGGTTTAGGAGGCACCTGCAGCCCAGACTCATGTTAATGTTGAGATAGATGACGACGCTCCACAGTGGTTTAGGAGGCACCTGCAGCCCAGACTCATGTTAATGTTGAGATAGATGACGACGCTCCACAGTGGTTTAGGAGGCACCTGCAGCCCAGACTCATGTTAATGTTGAGATAGATGACGACGCTCCACAGTGGTTTAGGAGGCACCTGCAGCCCAGGCTCATGTTAATGTTGAGATAGATGACGACGCTCCACAGTGGTTTAGGAGGCACCTGCAGCCCAGGCTCATGTTAATGTTGAGATAGAAGACGACGCTCCACAGTGGTTTAGGTGGCACCTGCAGCCCAGGCTCATGTTAATGTTGAGATAGAAGACGACGCTCCACAGTGGTTTAGGAGGCACCTGCAGCCCAGGCTCATGTTAATGTTGAGATAGAAGACGACGCTCCACAGTGGTTTAGGAGGCACCTGCAGCCCAGGCTCATGTTAATGTTGAGATAGATGACGACGCTCCACAGTGGTTTAGGAGGCACCTGCAGCCCAGGCTCATGTTAATGTTGAGATAGAAGACGACGCTCCACAGTGGTTTAGGAGGCACCTGCAGCCCAGACTCATGTTAATGTTGAGATAGATGACGACGCTCCACAGTGGTTTAGGAGGCACCTGCAGCCCAGGCTCATGTTAATGTTGAGATAGAAGACGACGCTCCACAGTGGTTTAGGAGGCACCTGCAGCCCAGGCTCATGTTAATGTTGAGATAGATGACGACGCTCCACAGTGGTTTAGGAGGCACCTGCAGCCCAGGCTCATGTTAATGTTGAGATAGATGACGACGCTCCACAGTGGTTTAGGAGCCGCCCTGCAGCCCAGACTCATGTTAATGTTGAGATAGATGACGACGCTCCACAGTGGTTTAGGAGGCACCTGCAGCCCAGGCTCATGTTAATGTTGAGATAGATGACGACGCTCCACAGTGGTTTAGGAGGCACCTGCAGCCCAGACTCATGTTAATGTTGAGATAGAAGACGACGCTCCACAGTGGTTTAGGAGGCACCTGCAGCCCAGGCTCATGTTAATGTTGAGATAGATGACGACGCTCCACAGTGGTTTAGGAGGCACCTGCAGCCCAGACTCATGTTAATGTTGAGATAGATGACGACGCTCCACAGTGGTTTAGGAGGCACCTGCAGCCCAGGCTCATGTTAATGTTGAGATAGATGACGACGCTCCACAGTGGTTTAGGAGGCACCTGCAGCCCAGGCTCATGTTAATGTTGAGATAGAAGACGACGCTCCACAGTGGTTTAGGAGGCACCTGCAGCCCAGGCTCATGTTAATGTTGAGATAGAAGACGACGCTCCACAGTGGTTTAGGAGGCACCTGCAGCCCAGGCTCATGTTAATGTTGAGATAGATGACGACGCTCCACAGTGGTTTAGGAGGCACCTGCAGCCCAGGCTCATGTTAATGTTGAGATAGATGACGACGCTCCACAGTGGTTTAGGAGGCACCTGCAGCCCAGGCTCATGTTAATGTTGAGATAGAAGACGACGCTCCACAGTGGTTTAGGAGGCACCTGCAGCCCAGGCTCATGTTAATGTTGAGATAGATGACGACGCTCCACAGTGGTTTAGGAGGCACCTGCAGCCCAGGCTCATGTTAATGTTGAGATAGATGACGACGCTCCACAGTGGTTTAGGAGCCGCCCTGCAGCCCAGACTCATGTTAATGTTGAGATAGATGACGACGCTCCACAGTGGTTTAGGAGCCGCCCTGCAGCCCAGGCTCATGTTAATGTTGAGATAGATGACGACGCTCCACAGTGGTTTAGGAGGCACCTGCAGCCCAGGCTCATGTTAATGTTGAGATAGAAGACGACGCTCCACAGTGGTTTAGGAGGCACCTGCAGCCCAGGCTCATGTTAATGTTGAGATAGAAGACGACGCTCCACAGTGGTTTAGGAGGCACCTGCAGCCCAGGCTCATGTTAATGTTGAGATAGATGACGACGCTCCACAGTGGTTTAGGAGGCACCTGCAGCCCAGGCTCATGTTAATGTTGAGATAGAAGACGACGCTCCACAGTGGTTTAGGAGGCACCTGCAGCCCAGGCTCATGTTAATGTTGAGATAGAAGACGACGCTCCACAGTGGTTTAGGAGCCGCCCTGCAGCCCAGGCTCATGTTAATGTTGAGATGGAAGACGACGCTCCACAGTGGTTTAGGAGGCACCTGCAGCCCAGACTCATGTTAATGTTGAGATAGATGACGACGCTCCACAGTGGTTTAGGAGGCACCTGCAGCCCAGACTCATGTTAATGTTGAGATAGAAGACGACGCTCCACAGTGGTTTAGGAGGCACCTGCAGCCCAGGCTCATGTTAATGTTGAGATAGATGACGACGCTCCACAGTGGTTTAGGAGGCACCTGCAGCCCAGGCTCATGTTAATGTTGAGATAGATGACGACGCTCCACAGTGGTTTAGGAGGCACCTGCAGCCCAGGCTCATGTTAATGTTGAGATAGAAGACGACGCTCCACAGTGGTTTAGGTGGCACCTGCAGCCCAGACTCATGTTAATGTTGAGATAGAAGACGACGCTCCACAGTGGTTTAGGAGCCGCCCTGCAGCCCAGACTCATGTTAATGTTGAGATAGAAGACGACGCTCCACAGTGGTTTAGGAGGCACCTGCAGCCCAGGCTCATGTTAATGTTGAGATAGATGACGACGCTCCACAGTGGTTTAGGAGGCACCTGCAGCCCAGGCTCATGTTAATGTTGAGATAGATGACGACGCTCCACAGTGGTTTAGGAGGCACCTGCAGCCCAGACTCATGTTAATGTTGAGATAGAAGACGACGCTCCACAGTGGTTTAGGAGGCACCTGCAGCCCAGGCTCATGTTAATGTTGAGATAGAAGACGACGCTCCACAGTGGTTTAGGTGGCACCTGCAGCCCAGGCTCATGTTAATGTTGAGATAGAAGACTACGCTCCACAGTGGTTTAGGAGCCGCCCTGCAGCCCAGGCTCATGTTAATGTTGAGATAGATGACGACGCTCCACAGTGGTTTAGGAGGCACCTGCAGCCCAGACTCATGTTAATGTTGAGATAGATGACGACGCTCCACAGTGGTTTAGGAGGCACCTGCAGCCCAGACTCATGTTAATGTTGAGATAGATGACGACGCTCCACAGTGGTTTAGGAGGCACCTGCAGCCCAGGCTCATGTTAATGTTGAGATAGATGACGACGCTCCACAGTGGTTTAGGAGGCACCTGCAGCCCAGACTCATGTTAATGTTGAGATAGATGACGACGCTCCACAGTGGTTTAGGAGGCACCTGCAGCCCAGGCTCATGTTAATGTTGAAATAGATGACGACGCTCCACAGTGGTTTAGGAGGCACCTGCAGCCCAGGCTCATGTTAATGTTGAGATAGAAGACGACGCTCCACAGTGGTTTAGGAGGCACCTGCAGCCCAGGCTCATGTTAATGTTGAGATAGAAGACGACGCTCCACAGTGGTTTAGGAGGCACCTGCAGCCCAGACTCATGTTAATGTTGAGATAGATGACGACGCTCCACAGTGGTTTAGGAGGCACCTGCAGCCCAGGCTCATGTTAATGTTGAGATAGATGACGACGCTCCACAGTGGTTTAGGAGGCACCTGCAGCCCAGACTCATGTTAATGTTGAGATAGATGACGACGCTCCACAGTGGTTTAGGAGGCACCTGCAGCCCAGACTCATGTTAATGTTGAGATAGATGACGACGCTCCACAGTGGTTTAGGAGGCACCTGCAGCCCAGACTCATGTTAATGTTGAGATAGAAGACGACGCTCCACAGTGGTTTAGGAGGCACCTGCAGCCCAGGCTCATGTTAATGTTGAGATAGATGACGACGCTCCACAGTGGTTTAGGAGGCACCTGCAGCCCAGACTCATGTTAATGTTGAGATAGAAGACGACGCTCCACAGTGGTTTAGGAGGCACCTGCAGCCCAGACTCATGTTAATGTTGAGATAGATGACGACGCTCCACAGTGGTTTAGGAGGCACCTGCAGCCCAGGCTCATGTTAATGTTGAGATGGAAGACGACGCTCCACAGTGGTTTAGGAGGCACCTGCAGCCCAGACTCATGTTAATGTTGAGATAGATGACGACGCTCCACAGTGGTTTAGGAGGCACCTGCAGCCCAGGCTCATGTTAATGTTGAGATAGATGACGACGCTCCACAGTGGTTTAGGAGGCACCTGCAGCCCAGGCTCATGTTAATGTTGAGATAGATGACGACGCTCCACAGTGGTTTAGGAGGCACCTGCAGCCCAGACTCATGTTAATGTTGAGATAGAAGACGACGCTCCACAGTGGTTTAGGAGGCACCTGCAGCCCAGGCTCATGTTAATGTTGAGATAGATGACGACGCTCCACAGTGGTTTAGGAGGCACCTGCAGCCCAGACTCATGTTAATGTTGAGATAGATGACGACGCTCCACAGTGGTTTAGGAGGCACCTGCAGCCCAGACTCATGTTAATGTTGAGATAGATGACGACGCTCCACAGTGGTTTAGGAGGCACCTGCAGCCCAGACTCATGTTAATGTTGAGATAGATGACGACGCTCCACAGTGGTTTAGGAGGCACCTGCAGCCCAGGCTCATGTTAATGTTGAGATAGATGACGACGCTCCACAGTGGTTTAGGAGCCGCCCTGCAGCCCAGGCTCATGTTAATGTTGAGATAGAAGACGACGCTCCACAGTGGTTTAGGAGGCACCTGCAGCCCAGGCTCATGTTAATGTTGAGATAGATGACGACGCTCCACAGTGGTTTAGGAGGCACCTGCAGCCCAGGCTCATGTTAATGTTGAGATAGAAGACGACGCTCCACAGTGGTTTAGGAGGCACCTGCAGCCCAGGCTCATGTTAATGTTGAGATAGATGACGACGCTCCACAGTGGTTTAGGAGGCACCTGCAGCCCAGACTCATGTTAATGTTGAGATAGATGACGACGCTCCACAGTGGTTTAGGAGGCACCTGCAGCCCAGGCTCATGTTAATGTTGAAATAGAAGACGACGCTCCACAGTGGTTTAGGAGGCACCTGCAGCCCAGACTCATGTTAATGTTGAGATAGATGACGACGCTCCACAGTGGTTTAGGAGGCACCTGCAGCCCAGACTCATGTTAATGTTGAGATAGAAGACGACGCTCCACAGTGGTTTAGGAGGCACCTGCAGCCCAGACTCATGTTAATGTTGAGATAGAAGACGACGCTCCACAGTGGTTTAGGAGGCACCTGCAGCCCAGGCTCATGTTAATGTTGAGATAGAAGACGACGCTCCACAGTGGTTTAGGAGGCACCTGCAGCCCAGGCTCATGTTAATGTTGAGATAGAAGACGACGCTCCACAGTGGTTTAGGAGGCACCTGCAGCCCAGGCTCATGTTAATGTTGAGATAGATGACGACGCTCCACAGTGGTTTAGGAGCCGCCCTGCAGCCCAGGCTCATGTTAATGTTGAGATAGAAGACGACGCTCCACAGTGGTTTAGGAGGCACCTGCAGCCCAGACTCATGTTAATGTTGAGATAGATGACGACGCTCCACAGTGGTTTAGGAGGCACCTGCAGCCCAGGCTCATGTTAATGTTGAGATAGAAGACGACGCTCCACAGTGGTTTAGGAGGCACCTGCAGCCCAGGCTCATGTTAATGTTGAGATAGAAGACGACGCTCCACAGTGGTTTAGGAGGCACCTGCAGCCCAGGCTCATGTTAATGTTGAGATAGAAGACGACGCTCCACAGTGGTTTAGGAGGCACCTGCAGCCCAGACTCATGTTAATGTTGAGATAGATGACGACGCTCCACAGTGGTTTAGGAGGCACCTGCAGCCCAGACTCATTTTAATGTTGAGATAGATGACGACGCTCCACAGTGGTTTAGGAGGCACCTGCAGCCCAGGCTCATGTTAATGTTGAGATAGATGACGACGCTCCACAGTGGTTTAGGAGGCACCTGCAGCCCAGACTCATTTTAATGTTGAGATAGATGACGACGCTCCACAGTGGTTTAGGAGGCACCTGCAGCCCAGGCTCATGTTAATGTTGAGATAGATGACGACGCTCCACAGTGGTTTAGGAGGCACCTGCAGCCCAGGCTCATGTTAATGTTGAGATAGATGACGACGCTCCACAGTGGTTTAGGAGGCACCTGCAGCCCAGACTCATGTTAATGTTGAGATAGAAGACGACGCTCCACAGTGGTTTAGGAGGCACCTGCAGCCCAGACTCATGTTAATGTTGAGATAGAAGACGACGCTCCACAGTGGTTTAGGAGGCACCTGCAGCCCAGGCTCATGTTAATGTTGAGATAGAAGACGACGCTCCACAGTGGTTTAGGAGGCACCTGCAGCCCAGGCTCATGTTAATGTTGAGATAGATGACGACGCTCCACAGTGGTTTAGGTGGCACCTGCAGCCCAGGCTCATGTTAATGTTGAGATAGAAGACGACGCTCCACAGTGGTTTAGGTGGCACCTGCAGCCCAGGCTCATGTTAATGTTGAGATAGAAGACGACGCTCCACAGTGGTTTAGGAGGCACCTGCAGCCCAGGCTCATGTTAATGTTGAGATAGAAGACGACGCTCCACAGTGGTTTAGGAGGCACCTGCAGCCCAGGCTCATGTTAATGTTGAGATAGATGACGACGCTCCACAGTGGTTTAGGAGGCACCTGCAGCCCAGGCTCATGTTAATGTTGAGATAGATGACGACGCTCCACAGTGGTTTAGGAGGCACCTGCAGCCCAGACTCATGTTAATGTTGAGATAGAAGACGACGCTCCACAGTGGTTTAGGAGGCACCTGCAGCCCAGGCTCATGTTAATGTTGAGATAGATGACGACGCTCCACAGTGGTTTAGGAGGCACCTGCAGCCCAGGCTCATGTTAATGTTGAGATAGAAGACGACGCTCCACAGTGGTTTAGGAGGCACCTGCAGCCCAGGCTCATGTTAATGTTGAGATAGAAGACGACGCTCCACAGTGGTTTAGGAGGCACCTGCAGCCCAGGCTCATGTTAATGTTGAGATAGATGACGACGCTCCACAGTGGTTTAGGAGGCACCTGCAGCCCAGGCTCATGTTAATGTTGAGATAGATGACGACGCTCCACAGTGGTTTAGGTGGCACCTGCAGCCCAGGCTCATGTTAATGTTGAGATAGATGACGACGCTCCACAGTGGTTTAGGAGGCACCTGCAGCCCAGGCTCATGTTAATGTTGAGATAGATGACGACGCTCCACAGTGGTTTAGGAGCCGCCCTGCAGCCCAGGCTCATGTTAATGTTGAGATAGATGACGACGCTCCACAGTGGTTTAGGAGCCGCCCTGCAGCCCAGGCTCATGTTAATGTTGAGATAGATGACGACGCTCCACAGTGGTTTAGGAGGCACCTGCAGCCCAGACTCATGTTAATGTTGAGATAGATGACGACGCTCCACAGTGGTTTAGGAGGCACCTGCAGCCCAGGCTCATGTTAATGTTGAGATAGATGACGACGCTCCACAGTGGTTTAGGAGGCACCTGCAGCCCAGACTCATGTTAATGTTGAGATAGAAGACGACGCTCCACAGTGGTTTAGGAGGCACCTGCAGCCCAGGCTCATGTTAATGTTGAGATAGAAGACGACGCTCCACAGTGGTTTAGGAGGCACCTGCAGCCCAGGCTCATGTTAATGTTGAGATAGATGACGACGCTCCACAGTGGTTTAGGAGGCACCTGCAGCCCAGGCTCATGTTAATGTTGAGATAGATGACGACGCTCCACAGTGGTTTAGGAGGCACCTGCAGCCCAGGCTCATGTTAATGTTGAGATAGATGACGACGCTCCACAGTGGTTTAGGTGGCACCTGCAGCCCAGGCTCATGTTAATGTTGAGATAGAAGACGACGCTCCACAGTGGTTTAGGAGCCGCCCTGCAGCCCAGGCTCATGTTAATGTTGAGATAGATGACGACGCTCCACAGTGGTTTAGGAGGCACCTGCAGCCCAGGCTCATGTTAATGTTGAGATAGATGACGACGCTCCACAGTGGTTTAGGAGCCGCCCTGCAGCCCAGGCTCATGTTAATGTTGAGATAGAAGACGACGCTCCACAGTGGTTTAGGAGGCACCTGCAGCCCAGGCTCATGTTAATGTTGAGATAGATGACGACGCTCCACAGTGGTTTAGGAGGCACCTGCAGCCCAGGCTCATGTTAATGTTGAGATAGATGACGACGCTCCACAGTGGTTTAGGAGGCACCTGCAGCCCAGGCTCATGTTAATGTTGAGATAGATGACGACGCTCCACAGTGGTTTAGGAGGCACCTGCAGCCCAGGCTCATGTTAATGTTGAGATAGAAGACGACGCTCCACAGTGGTTTAGGAGGCACCTGCAGCCCAGGCTCATGTTAATGTTGAGATAGATGACGACGCTCCACAGTGGTTTAGGAGCCGCCCTGCAGCCCAGACTCATGTTAATGTTGAGATAGATGACGACGCTCCACAGTGGTTTAGGAGGCACCTGCAGCCCAGGCTCATGTTAATGTTGAGATAGAAGACGACGCTCCACAGTGGTTTAGGAGGCACCTGCAGCCCAGACTCATGTTAATGTTGAGATAGAAGACGACGCTCCACAGTGGTTTAGGAGGCACCTGCAGCCCAGGCTCATGTTAATGTTGAGATAGATGACGACGCTCCACAGTGGTTTAGGAGGCACCTGCAGCCCAGGCTCATGTTAATGTTGAGATAGATGACGACGCTCCACAGTGGTTTAGGAGGCACCTGCAGCCCAGACTCATGTTAATGTTGAGATAGAAGACGACGCTCCACAGTGGTTTAGGTGGCACCTGCAGCCCAGGCTCATGTTAATGTTGAGATAGAAGACGACGCTCCACAGTGGTTTAGGAGGCACCTGCAGCCCAGGCTCATGTTAATGTTGAGATAGATGACGACGCTCCACAGTGGTTTAGGAGCCGCCCTGCAGCCCAGGCTCATGTTAATGTTGAGATAGATGACGACGCTCCACAGTGGTTTAGGAGGCACCTGCAGCCCAGGCTCATGTTAATGTTGAGATAGATGACGACGCTCCACAGTGGTTTAGGAGGCACCTGCAGCCCAGGCTCATGTTAATGTTGAGATAGAAGACGACGCTCCACAGTGGTTTAGGTGGCACCTGCAGCCCAGGCTCATGTTAATGTTGAGATAGAAGACGACGCTCCACAGTGGTTTAGGAGGCACCTGCAGCCCAGGCTCATGTTAATGTTGAGATAGATGACGACGCTCCACAGTGGTTTAGGAGGCACCTGCAGCCCAGGCTCATGTTAATGTTGAGATAGATGACGACGCTCCACAGTGGTTTAGGAGGCACCTGCAGCCCAGGCTCATGTTAATGTTGAGATAGAAGACGACGCTCCACAGTGGTTTAGGAGGCACCTGCAGCCCAGGCTCATGTTAATGTTGAGATAGATGACGACGCTCCACAGTGGTTTAGGAGGCACCTGCAGCCCAGACTCATGTTAATGTTGAGATAGAAGACGCTCCACAGTGGTTTAGGAGCCGCCCTGCAGCCCAGACTCATGTTAATGTTGAGATAGATGACGACGCTCCACAGTGGTTTAGGAGGCACCTGCAGCCCAGACTCATGTTAATGTTGAGATAGAAGACGACGCTCCACAGTGGTTTAGGAGGCACCTGCAGCCCAGACTCATGTTAATGTTGAGATAGATGATGACGCTCCACAGTGGTTTAGGAGGCACCTGCAGCCCAGGCTCATGTTAATGTTGAGATAGATGACGACGCTCCACAGTGGTTTAGGAGGCACCTGCAGCCCAGACTCATGTTAATGTTGAGATAGATGACGACGCTCCACAGTGGTTTAGGAGGCACCTGCAGCCCAGACTCATGTTAATGTTGAGATAGAAGACGACGCTCCACAGTGGTTTAGGAGGCACCTGCAGCCCAGACTCATGTTAATGTTGAGATAGATGACGACGCTCCACAGTGGTTTAGGAGGCACCTGCAGCCCAGGCTCATGTTAATGTTGAGATAGATGACGACGCTCCACAGTGGTTTAGGAGGCACCTGCAGCCCAGACTCATGTTAATGTTGAGATAGAAGACGACGCTCCACAGTGGTTTAGGAGGCACCTGCAGCCCAGGCTCATGTTAATGTTGAGATAGAAGACGACGCTCCACAGTGGTTTAGGAGGCACCTGCAGCCCAGGCTCATGTTAATGTTGAGATAGATGACGACGCTCCACAGTGGTTTAGGAGGCACCTGCAGCCCAGACTCATGTTAATGTTGAGATAGATGACGACGCTCCACAGTGGTTTAGGAGGCACCTGCAGCCCAGGCTCATGTTAATGTTGAGATAGAAGACGACGCTCCACAGTGGTTTAGGAGGCACCTGCAGCCCAGGCTCATGTTAATGTTGAGATAGATGACGACGCTCCACAGTGGTTTAGGAGGCACCTGCAGCCCAGGCTCATGTTAATGTTGAGATAGAAGACGACGCTCCACAGTGGTTTAGGAGGCACCTGCAGCCCAGGCTCATGTTAATGTTGAGATAGATGACGACGCTCCACAGTGGTTTAGGAGGCACCTGCAGCCCAGGCTCATGTTAATGTTGAGATAGATGACGACGCTCCACAGTGGTTTAGGAGGCACCTGCAGCCCAGACTCATGTTAATGTTGAGATAGATGACGACGCTCCACAGTGGTTTAGGAGGCACCTGCAGCCCAGGCTCATGTTAATGTTGAGATAGAAGACGACGCTCCACAGTGGTTTAGGAGGCACCTGCAGCCCAGACTCATGTTAATGTTGAGATAGATGACGACGCTCCACAGTGGTTTAGGAGCCACCTGCAGCCCAGACTCATGTTAATGTTGAGATAGAAGACGACGCTCCACAGTGGTTTAGGAGGCACCTGCAGCCCAGGCTCATGTTAATGTTGAGATAGATGACGACGCTCCACAGTGGTTTAGGAGCCGCCCTGCAGCCCAGGCTCAAAACAGCTCGAAATCTTGAGGTAGAAAAATGCTGTTTTTGAGGACTTGATTAGAAATACAAAACAATGAATAAAAAAAATATATATATTACAGAGGTGTTCCATAGACTCACAGGAATTGTGTAAAAGTGCCCAAATAGTGAAAGAAATAGTAAAATAGTTCCCCTTTAAAGAATCTGAATTGAATATGGGTCAGTTGGAGATACGAGAGAGACGGATCCTACAGAAGCTGTCCGTCTGCCAGGCTGCTTTGCCTGGACCTGCACCCAACAACGGAGCTCCGCACAGAGTCTTTTATCCCATGATCCATTTTCCCAGTGATGATGGATCCCTGTACGGGTGGACCTCGCGGGCGCTCCAGAGTGACGTCAGACTGCACCTCCCTGTAGAGCTTGTGTGTTTAACTTGCTCTGATTTGATGTCATGTCTTTTTCTCCCAGACGCCCGTCCCCTCTCACTGGACCCAAACACAGTGCACAAGAGACTGTCCCTGTCAGTGGAGAACAGGAAGGTGACGAATACAGGAAAGAACCAGGGCTACGCTGACCATCCTGAGAGATTCACTCTCTATCCTCAGGTGTTGTGCAGAGAGGGTCAGTCTGCACGCTGTTACTGGGAAGTAGAGAGGAGCGGCACCTGGGGTCAGACAGCAGTCTGTTACAGAGACATGAGAAGAGATGATGTTCCTGCTGATGTTCCTGCTGATGTTCCTGCTGATGTTCCTGCATTTCAGTCACGCTTTGGATACAATAACAAGTCCTGGTCTTTACAGAGCTCCATAGCAGGAGGCTACAGGTTCAGTCACAATAGTGTTCTGACTACAGTCTCAGGCCCTCGGTCCTCCAGGATAGGAGTGTACCTGGATCACAAGGCAGGTACTCTGTCCTTCTACAGTGTCTCTGACACCGTGACCGTGACCCTCCTCCATACAGTTCACACCACGTTCACTCAGGCCCTCTATCCAGGGATAGGTGTTGACTTTGTTGGCGCAACAGCAGAATTAATGAAGATATGGTAGAGCCTGAGACCAGCGTATCTATTTTTAAATATAATTGATACCAATTAGAGATGTCCGATATTTTCGGCCTACCGATATTATTGGCCCATATTGGCATTAAAATGTAATATCGGAAATATATATATATATTTTTTTTTTAATCTTTTTTTTTAATGTAACCTTTATTTACCCAGGCAACGAAGTAAGAACAAATTATTATTATACAAAAGCAGCCTGACCAAAAACCTATATCCTTTAGAGGGAATGGGAGGGGGGGGGGGGGGCTGCAATAAAAAACAAGGTTATGTGTACTGTACATGCATACTGTACAAGTAAATTAAATACAAAATGACAGTAGCAATAGTATACAAGGAGAATTACAATAATTAAGGGAGAGAGAAGGAAAGAGAGAGAGGGAAAAGGGAGAGTGAGAACCAGAGGGAGAGAGAGAAGAAAAGGGGAGGTGCACAGATAATGTTTACATTTAGGGCGTTTTCACACCTAGCTCGTTTGGAGCTGTTGTTCCGAAACCTGGAGCGTTTACCCCCTATTTCGGTTCAGTTGGGCATATATGAACACAGCAATCACATTCTGTTGCGGAACAAAACAAGCGGGCCGAGACCACCTAGAGAGGGTGGTCTCGGCGCACTTCCAAACGAACCCGACGCGACTCGTACGCTGTGAGAATGCAATCGATTTAACAAACCGACACAACTCACTTGCCGTACTGTATACGCGCTGCATGATGACACAACGCACACGCGCCCTGGACTGTTCCATCAGAGGGCGGAGCTTCGGTGGCCAGTGTGAGTGGCTACAGACCGCTGCACTTAAATATAAACATTAGTCTACCTGGAGACTCAATGAGGTAATTGTAGATGTCGCCATAAGACACGTCTGGTCATTTAGTGGGATCATTGTTTCATTATCCTGTTGGGCTGAAAGGACACTGGCCACCGAAGCTCCCCCCTCTGATGGAACAGTCCAGGGCGGGTGTGCGTTGCATCACAATCCGTGGGCAATCTGCGCATGTGCATGGGGAATGCTCTGCTTAAAAACGGCCTTTTTCGCTGCCGAATTAGTTCTGATCAATTAGGAATGGCTCGCGCCGTGTTCAGGAGATTCTGGCGCATACAAGTCTATTCGATCATGTCTCTAGCACCCCCACAGCCGTATCTGCAACCACTTACATCACAGCTCTCATCCACATTCATTCACCCCAAAATCTGACCAATGAGTGACAGTTTGCTCGCGCGTGCGTTTGTTTTGGTCCGCTGTTAACACTTTGGTTGCCTTGGGTTAAATTCATGATATACCATAGGTTGCCGGCTCTATTTGTCTATGGAGAAGTACCCCTTCTTTGCATGGCTATAACTTTTTAAATTCTATTGCTACATTGCTATTATTAGGGCCCATTCAAAGTCCTATATATATTGTTCATTGTGTAGCAACGTTAAACTTTTTCATTCACATATTCATAGTAAAGTATGGTCTAATGTATAAGTATGTTTTCATCTCTTTCTGCAGCTTTCTCCAGAACGTGATCTATAGCCCCAAATGCATTATATTGATGATGCAATACAGTTTTATGGCAATCAGCGCGATATAAAAAATTCCAACTAGACGTACTTCTAGAAGTTACTACACGTCATCTGATGTTGACCGGATGGGCTAGGGGGCGTTTATAATTCCGTGGGCAGCGTTATACCAATCATCTAATGTGGGTCAAATGTTGATAATAGCAGTTAGTATCGAAGACGGTAACGTTACACGCTGAAACTCACCCCAGTCTCCGCGCGCCGTTGGGCGATCATCGTAGAGTAGAAATCTTATCATTATGGGATGTAAATTTACCCGGTCCATCTCCAGCTTGTATAATGGTATATACGTCCAAATCATGTTGTTTATCGAGTTATTGGCAATCGATCACTGTGTAGCGTGACGAGCCAGAGTCCCGGGACCTATAGCGAGTGCCCGGAAGTACTACGGACGTCTAGCACAACCTCTATGGCACATCCTGTTAAGCGATTGCGCCGATCGGCCACCAGATGGCGCTCCTGAACCGCCAGAGAGCTCAGTGGGTCCTGCTGGTGGATCTCAGGCCAGCGGAGGGGACATATGAATCCGATCGCAGATTTTTGAAATATTGATATAAGGACGACGTAAAGCGTCCTCCGGCAACTTGAGCATGGCCGGGAATGACGTCTAAACACGTTTCCCGGCATAGAAAGTGTTAACACAGCCATGTGAACACAAACGAACTAAGGGACAAGTGCAACATTGTATCATTATAGTCCCTGTCTCCCTGAATCGGAACAAAGCAAACGGACTACAGGTGTGAAAACGCCCTTAGAAAGGCTTGTTGATGCATCCAGTGAAATTAACCCACCAATGCATACTTTTATTGTCAAAAGTATGCATAATGCTGTGTTAATTCCACAACAAGAGGTATGCAATGTTAGTTACCTGAAATGTATTTTTATGTGCTTATTTCATCATTCATGTCTTTTCTATTCTAATAAAACTGAATCAAACCATAAACAAGGTGGCCTGTTGGAATGTTAGATCCTAATGTGAAAAACTGTGATTTTTATGTCTGCTAATTTTACCCTTGCTATTATTTTACTTATTTTTACTTTTGTCTTTACGCCCAACTATCAGCTGGGTCCATACTATAACCTTCATCATGTTTTGTAAGAGATTACAGAAATTCAAGAAGCCTACGTGAGGTTCTGATATGATTTGATTAATATCTGCATTATCTTATCCCACTTTATGCTTTGCTCTTGCTGCTTGTTTTACACTGATTTTATGTCTTATTTCTTACTGATGTAAAGCACTTTGAACTGCAATCCCCTGCATGAAAGGTGCTATACAAATAAAGTTATTATTATATGAGAAAGATAAGATGCTATGAGATAAGATAAGATAATCCTTTATTGATCCCCTTGGGGATATTCGGGCATCATAGCAGCATGGGGGAGGGGGGGTACAGGTATGGGCAGGGTAATAGTAGAAAGACATAAACATAGGCAATACAATTATAGTAAGATAGAAATAAGCAGTGTAAACACTATAATTATAATAGATGGATGATGTTGAGGATGTATCTTATATCTTCCACACATTCTTAAATGTGTTTGTTTTACTCTTCACACAGATGAAGTCACGTTATACTTCAGGGGCTAAGATGAAAGGACGCACATTAACTGCATTATTCATGAATTGTTAATTATGGTTAGTCACAACATCGGGTTATATGAAGGTGAGGAATATACAACTCTTGTTAATTAATAATACAACTGTTGATATTCAAAATAGCTCCAATAGGCTCCAAAATGTGCTCCGTTTTAGTTCAGCGGTGTGGTCGGTCAGTTTTGTCTTGAACATTTTTCAGAAGAGATCTCTGAGAGAAGGTTGACAGACGACCCTGAGGTTGTGACTAAAACCATGTACGTGTCGAAATACTTCCCAAAGGTCAGTGAATACCACGACCACAACACCAGAGGGAGCTCCACAAATCATGTCCAACCCAGATTCGGCTCAAACAAGGGACTAAACACGTTTAGAAATTATGCCGCAATAACGTGGAACGCCCTACCCACAGCCGTAAAAGAATGTGAATCCCTACCCTCCTTCAAAACCGCTCTCAAAGAGCACCTACGGGAGGCCGCAATTAGAAACTGGCCCCGGTAAATGTCCAAAACTGTTTTAAGTACCTCGGGGTCCACATATCCGAGGACTTGACATGGACCACACACATTGACAGTGTAGTGAAAAAGGCACGGCGCCTAAGGAAGTTCAAAGTGAGTCAGAAGATCATCAAGAACTTCTACTTGTGCACAATAGAGAGCATCCTGACTGGTAACATCACCTCCTGGTTTGGGAATAGCACTGCACAAGACCGCAGCAGACTACAGAGAGTGGCCCGTTCAGCCGAACGCACAATTGGAGGTGGGCTTCCCACTCTCCAGGACATTTATAACAAGCGTTGCAGGGCCAAGGCTAAGAGAATAATCAAAGACTAGTCACCCAAACAACTGCCTCTTTGAACTGACTGCTTCCATTTCACCTGTACATTTACCATGATGTCACCTGTACATTTACCATGATGTCACCTGTACATTTACCATGATGTCACCTGTACAGATTACCATGATGTCACCTGTACATTTACCATGATGTCACCTGTACAGATTACCAGACGACCTCCTGAGCCACTGTTGCCCCAATTCCTTTGCAATGTAAACATATAGCAGGTTTTACACACTGCATTAATTCCACACAGGCTAAACATGCACTAAATAACTTGTGTTTACATGTGGAAGACACTCAATAACATGTGTTTACATGCGGAAGACACTCAATAACTTGTGTTTACATGTGGAAGACACTCAGTAACATGTGTTTACATGTGGAAGACACTCAGTCACACGTGTTTACACGTGGAAGACACTCAATATGTGCTTACACATGGAAGACACTCAATAACATGTTATACTCTGTGACATAAAACAATCTGACACTATTAGAGGATAAACTGACACTAGGTTAGGTTTACTTTATTTGATCAAGGGGGACAGTGTACATTAATAAAACATTTTACAAATGTAAATGCACCCAAATTTAGCCAAAAGGCTAATTTCCATTGGCAGTCCCCCTGCCAGAAGGTACAGGCTAAAATCCTGTGTGAAAAAGGGTTAGCAATACAAACGGAATAAAATCAAGATAAATAACATTAGAATAAAAACACAACAAAAGCACATAGAACATACGATAGGGATACAGGGCACAATACAGTCATGGACACAAGGACAGAGCACATCATGACATAGAAGACCAAGGCATAGACAAACGCACCATATCCACACACACACACACCTCAGTGTTGACAATGCTGGTTTTCAATGAGCCATTCCTTAACCCTGCACTTGAATGAGTGATATGATGTGGACACTCTAATTGTTTGAGGAATTGAGTTCCATTGGTGGGATGCTCTGTATGAAAAGACGGCCTGGCCAAATACACTTTTTTTTAAAGGGATTGTACAGTCCCCCCTTGCAGCACCTCTAGTGTTCCTGGTTGAGGCAGACTTGAGGTTGATGAAACCAGACAAAGGAGGAGGAGCCAATCCACACTTTATTTTAAAAACTAGACCGACGTTTTGATAAAGAGTCAGGTTTTTCCAACTGAGTAGATTATATTTTTTTAGAATGTGACAGTGATGGTACCTGAATGGTTTCTTGTCTATAATTTGTATTGCTTGTTTGTATAGTGATTGAAGTGGTTTCAGAATGGAGGACTGTGAATTGGACCAGGTTATCAAACGGTATGTAATGTGGGAAAGAACCATTGAGTGGAAGGGCTGGACTGGGACCAAAAATCGGCCCTGGCATTTTTGGCCCAGACCGGCCCACCATAATCGGTCGGACACCACCCACCAGTACTCCATCCTTGCAGTCCCCTTAAATATGCGTACCTACTGTACTATTCCCCCAAACCACTACAAAGTGCCATGGTCAAGTGTACCAGTGCAAGTGGACCAGTACTCACTCGCTCTTGGCTGAATTCCTGGCGATCAGAGGGGGCCGTGGATTAGACAATCTCCATACTCAGGTACAGGTATCTTTAGAGATAGCATTAATTGTATACTTACTTAGTGTAATCCAGAGTCCTTGAGCAAGACACTTAACCCCTAATTGCTCCTGGTGAGCAGGTTGGCATCTTGCATGGTCTGCTCTGCCATCGGTGTGTGAATGTGTGAGTGAATGGGTAAAATTTGAGGAACAAATTTGGATAAAAGCGCTATATAAATGCAGCCATTTACCATTTAGTGGAAAAGGCTGCATGGCCCTCTGAACACCTCAACAACAATGGCATCCTGAGAGAGAGAGAGAGAGGTCAATTATTGATTTAGATTGGTAGCAGTATCTTCTAGAAAATGTAAGCAGAGCATTTCATCTCGCCTTACTGTAACAGCAGTTTCCTCAGTAGCTCACTCTTTTCTGCAACTCTGTCAATCACAGTGTCTGCGTCCAAAGCCACAAGGACGTCCTTTTCAGTGGCCGTCAACGTGAAGGCTTCCAACGTGCTGCCAGACAGGCTGCTTCTCAGGCTGCTGTTTACACATCCAAGTGTTGAAAATGATCGTCCGCAGGCCACCTGGGTTATGGATAGTGTCGGCAAGAACTTGTATGCAAGTCCAAGCAGGTGATGTGCATCTGTGAGCACGTTGCATCTCTGGAGACTTTGATAGCAGCATAGTGGGCACTCTTTGCAGGAGGCACAGCTTGTATTGATGATTTCCATGTCCTCTTGCTTTCCATCGGGCCCATCCTCCACTGTCCTGGTCGCATATTCATCCAGTGGGGATTCTTTCAGCCGTGTCCACTGGCCTGCTAAGCTCTTCAGCTCCGACTGCAGGTTGTCAACTGTTGCCCTGCTGTCGAATTTAACCAGGCACTTGCTGAGGTCTTCAAGCGCAGATTTAGGGAGAGCACTGGTTTGGATCAGGGGGACGTTTTTGGGATCCAGAAATGACAAATCTGCATAAAGAGTGCCATGTGTTAGAAATCTTCTGTGGATCGCCTCAATAGCTGTATCGATGATTTGGTTTTTTGTGGCAGTGCAGCCTCCACTTCCATGTCTGTCTCCTCATCCTGCTCCTCAATTTTTTCATTTGCCCATTTCACAAATGCATCAGCAGCATCCATCTCTCGCCATCTGTTTGAGGGCATCTTGTGTTGACATGACCATTCTATGGGCAGAGAGGATGTCCATCCCTCTCCGTCTGCAGGTACTTGGACAGTGGAGATGTATGCTCAAATATCCTGAGGAATAATTGAGCTGTCAGGATTGTCTCATACCTGAGTAGGCCCTCTTTATATCCTCTGGCTTTGGTGCGTACATTTCCTTTCACGGTCTTCTGTTCCTGTATATGGCTGTGAGCGTGGACAGCACATCTATGTACACAGAGCGTCTTGATGCTTTCCAAATGACCCAAATATCTTCTTCAGGGCATCATGCTTGGCCCACCAACGTGTTTCTCCAATTGGAGAGATGCGCCTGTGTCTCTTGTCATGGCTCTCCTCATCCACAGGTTCACTCTCTGGTAGGAATCCCTGATGAACACTGCCGTGTCATTGAGGAGATCAAACAGCGATCCACTATTTGAGTGGTATGGGACAACACGAGATTGAGGACATGTGCATAGCACCATACAGGCACATGGTTTGGGGGACTGTGCTGTCAGCAGTGCAGAGAAGCCTCGGTGCGGCCCCTGCATGTTTGAAGCCCCCTCTGTGGCCCCCGCACAGGCTTGTCTCCAGTTTTAAATGCCCAAGGACCTCTGGAAGCAACGTAACTGGGGACTGTCCAGTGGACGCGCTGAAACAAGCCTGTCATGGACACCGTCTGTCACAGACCTCAAAACTACTGAGCATTGGTCGTGCACTGTTGTGTCCTGTGTTGTCTCCAGCTGCACTGTCCAGGGGCGGACCTAGCACATTTGGCGCCCTAGGCGAGATTCACCACTGCACCCCCCAAATAAAATCAAAACATCGCCGCGCTACCAACCGGTTAACCCTTTTCACTGCGACAATACAACGAAAGGTTAACCCTTTCACGACCGTCGGTTGTGTGATAGTAAAGGGTTAACCCTCCGTCGTGTGGCAGTGAAAGGGTTAACAGTTATACAGTAAAGTACTGCACCTTTATTTTTTACAAGCAAGAACAAGAGCTAAGAATAAATGTAAAGTGCACACTAAAGAATTAAAACAAATAAACAACTTAGCTAACACACAATAATAATAATAATAATAATAATAATAATAACAAACAATACAATAACGTGCAAATTTGCTTTAAAAGAAAATGTATTGTAAAATATGTTACACATATATAATCAAAATATAATATGCTAAATAAACAAACAAATAAATAAAAATTACAAATTCACTTTGTCTAAAGAACTATTTACATTCCACTCCCTATCATCACACTTCAAGGTTAGCCTGTAGCTCCTACTGGTTTCCATTTACAGTGCAATCCTTCTGGCCTTCCTCGCTGCAAAGTCATCGATCACATCAACTTGTCCAACTCCTGAGCCAGCTCCTTCCCATCCAAATCAGATTGCCCTCCATGGTTTAAGGTGTGTACAGGTGCCTCTGCTTGCTTCATCAGCTCTTGGTGTGGCAGGTCTTGGAAGTTGTACAAAATTGCATACCTTTCACCTTGGCACGTTTCTCATCTTCTTCTTTTCTTCTCTTTTTATACTGGATGGCCGGATGGCTTTTGTCTCTTCATAGTTCTCTAACGTTAGTCTTTCTTTCCTCAACGCTCAATTCTATAAACACTTGACCGATACCCATCAATGCACAGCGCTCTAGCATGTTCTGACTGAACACCTAAAGCTGAGGCTCAGACCGACCGACCGTTTTAGATTTTTGGCTCATTTTCCCTTGTTAGAATTTTTGTATGTAAAAATAATGGTTGCAAAAAAGATTTGAGACGTTTATGCCAGACATTATAGATGAAGATCAAACTGGATTTATTAAAGGGAGACAGACACAGGACAACGTGAGAAAGACATTACACATAGTAGAGGAGATACAAAAACAAGGGGGTAGCGCGGTACTGATTAGCCTAGATGCAGAAAAAGCGTTCGACAGTGTGAGCTGGACATTTTTATATAAAACATTGATGAGGTTCGGACTGAACGGGAGGGCGATGAAGATGATCAAGGCACTATATCAAGAGCTGACCAGCTTGACGGATAGAATCAGATTAGAGAGGGTTACCAGACAGGGATGTTGTCTCTCACCGACGCTCTTCGCCGTTTTCATAGAACCACTGGCACAACTGATCAGACAGACCGAGGACATCAAGGGAGTAAGGATAAAGGGAACGGAATATAAACTAGGCTTATTTGCAGACGACGTGATAGTATACATGAGGCAACCAGAAAAGAGCTTCCCGGCACTGATGGATCTACTGAAGGAATATGGCCACTACTCAGGATACAAACTAAACGTGACAAAGACACAGACCTTAGCATGGAACTATTCTCCAACGACGGAAATTAGAGAACAGTACGGGATAAGATGGGACATGGACAAGATTAAGTACTTAGGGGTGAACATCACGAGAGGGGTAGAGAAACTGTTTGAGGCGAATTATACACAGATAAATCAGAACATCAAGAGAGACCTAGAGAGATGGACAGTAATGCCCTTGGACTTCAATTCAAGAATAGAGGTCATTAAAATGAACATACTATCAAGGTTACTGTACCTATTCCAGTCACTACCGATACAAATACCACAGAATCAATTCAGGGAGTGGGACAGACTGTTATCGAGGTTCATATGGGCGGGGAGAAGACCACGGGTCAGATATAAAACACTACAACTACCAAAGGAAGAGGGAGGGATGGCAGTACCCAGCCTACAAGATTACTACTATGCAGCACAACTGAGAGCAGTGACGTGCTGGTGTAACAACAGATATGAGGCAAGATGGAAAGACATTGAAAAAGAAGGGGAGGGATACAAGGTACAAGCTCTGGTGGGGGATAGGGAACTATTTAAAGAAAAAGAGGGACTATTAGATCCAATCACCAAATGCACCTTGACCATATGGAACAGAGTAGTAAAAACACACAAATTGGAGAAGCAGTCAGGGGTCCTGAGATGGGTAGCACATGACAAGAGATTCAAACCAGGGAGGTTAGACCATGGATTCAGAAGGTGGGAGAGGGGGGAGGGGGGCAACAGCAATATGCAAAATGATAGAGAAGGGAGAAATGCAGACACTACAAAAATTAAAGGAGAAATTTAGACTAGAAAACAGGGACCACTTCAGATATCTACAGGTTAGAGACTACTACAACAAAGAAATAAGGGGGGCCAAAGACGAGGAACAGAATGGAATAATAAAGATGATAGTATGGGCATACGAAGGGGGGCAAGGAAGAGTAATATCAGCAATATACCGGGCTATAATGACCAGCAAGGGACACACAACCGATTACATAAGGGAGAAATGGGAGAGAGAGCTAGAGATAGAAATAACAGGGAAGGAATGGGGGAACATATGCGAGGTACAACATTCAACAACAGGATCGAGAATATGGAAAGAATTTGGATGGAAAAACATAATCAGATTCTTTATAACCCCAGAGCTGAAGGGAAAATATGCACCAACACAAAAAGCATGCTGGAGGATGTGTGGGAAGGAGGGGGCAAATCACACGCACATATTCTGGGGATGTCAGAAGCTGAAGGGGTATTGGGAGGAGATAGGGGAAGCAATGATCAGAATATTAGGATATGGGCTACCACAAACAGGACTGGTGCTTTACTTAGGAGACCTGACACACGAGGGAATACAAGGGGGGGACAAATATTTAATAAAGATAATGTTGATAGCGGCCAGAAAAGCAATAACGAGACTGTGGTATAAGGAAGACCCACCGACAATAGCAAAATGGGTAGGAATAGTGGAAGAAATACAGGATATGGAGAGGATAACACACATGCTGAGGTTACAGGAAGAGAAATTTGGGGAAAGATGGGGAAAGTGGGAGGATTATAAAAGGAACGAGAACGACATCACAGAGGAAGAACCAAATGCGACACAAGAGAGCGAAGGGTAAAGGAGGAAAGATGTTCAAGCAGGGTCTTTGAACCCATGTCACACACCTGTACTTTAGTTAAGATTTTCTATTGTGTTTTTGGGATATTACAAGTGCTGAATGCTTTTATACCTTATTATTTATGTCTGTTTAACGGTGTGATATTAAATATTTAGGGATGATGTGGTTTGTGTATGGGTGAACCAAAAGGCAAAGTGAAAGTTAATAAACAAGAGAAAAAAAAGAAAGGACGAAGGAGAAGGGAAGAAAGAAACTCAAGGAGGGTCTCTGGACCCAGATCACACATACAAACCTTAGTCAACATTTACTGTTTTTGAGTAGGAATTACCTGTTTATGCCTGTTTAAGGGAGATACACAATCAGCCTTTGTATCAAATACCTAGAAAACAACAGTAGGGGAACCAGACAACTAACCATGTGATACCCATGTAAATATTTATGTGCACTGTTTTTTCTTTTTGTCTTTATTGTGATGCTAGTCTCTTCATTTTTTATTATTTATTTTTTGTAAGTGCTGTCTGTCTAAATAACTGTTAATAAAAAATGTAAGTTTAAAAAAAAAATAATAATAATAATGGTTGCAGATATAGAGGGGGCCGCCAAAACAGCGCAGAAAAAAATTATAATAATACATTTAAAAATATATATATATATATATATATATATTTTTTTGCCGCCCCCCTCTGGATGGCGCTCTAGGCGACCGCCTATATCGCCTGTAGCTGGACGGAAAACATTCCAGCGTTCTGGATGTCAGTGGAGATGGTTTCCTGAATTAAGTTCCGGATTGTATCGATCAGAGTTGACGGTCGTTATAATCACAGCTATTGATTAGTGTTTAGCTCAGATTGACTATAGGCACAGCTATTGATTAGTGTTTAGCTCAGATTGACTATAGGCCCAGCTATTGATTAGTGTTTAGCTCAGATTGACTATAGGCCCAGCTATTGATTCGTGTTTAGCTCAGATTGACTATAGGCACAGCTATTGATTAGTGTTTAGCTCAGGTTGACTATAATCACAGCTATTGATTAGTGTTTAGCTCAGGTTGACTATCAATATAATCTATAATCAATAATATGACTGATAATTTATTAGAATGTATAACAATAGAAATATGTGTAGAAAAAAAGAAAAATATATAGCTGTATATATAGAGCACCAGGTTCAAATATTGAAGTTTTCAAGGACTGGATGGAAGAAATGTATATAAACAATAATCAAAAGGCTATTTTCATCTGTGGGGATTTTAACATTGATCTTTTAAATCCAAACAAACATAAAATGACTGAGGAATTCATCAACACATTGTATAGTTTGAACCTTTATCCAAAAATCACAAGACCCAGCCGAATCACATCCCATTGTGCCACTCTGATAGACAATATATTTACGAACATTAAAGAAAACAATACAGTGAGTGGATTACTAATAAATGACATCAGCGACCATTTACCAGTTTTTACAGTTTATGACAACAACTACACAGAAAACAAGCAGGACAATAAACTACAATTTAAATGAGTAAGGACTGAAGAATCAATGAACGCTTTCAAAAATGATTTGCTACTACAAAATTGGGAGATAGTATATAAAGAGGAAGACACTGATAAAGCATATGAAACATTCTTATCTATATTTAACTTATTATATCATAAACATTGTCCAATAAAAGAATATAGCAGTAAACATAAACACTCAGACAGCCCATGGATCACAAGGGGATTACAGAATGCATGTAAAAAGAAAAATACACTATAGAGAATTTATAAAACATAGAACTAAAGAGGCAGAAAAGAAATATAAAAATAAGTTAACTAATATTATGAGAAGATGTAAGAAGGATCATTATAGTAGAATATTAGATAACAACAAATATAATATTAAAGGTGTTTGGAATATATTAAATGGTATTATCAGGAATGGATCAAGACGTATCCTCAGTATTTTATGGAAAATGATCAAACTATTAGCAATATGGATGATGTGGTCAACAACTTTAATAATTTTTTTGTAAATATTGGACCAGAATTAGCGGGAAAAATCCCAGATCCAGTGACTCCTGAAGACATAAAAGACAATTATATTGAAAGAAATCCTAGTTAAATGTTTCTGGAAGCGGTAGATGAAAATGAAATTATAGAAACTACTAATAAATGTAAAAACAAGACATCTACAGACAGTAATGAAATAGATATGAAAATAGTAAAAAATGTCATTAGTGGGATTTCAAAACCACTCACGCACATCTGCAATTTATCATTCAAAACTGGTCGATTTCCGAATAAAATGAAAATAGCAAAAGTCATACCTCTGTTCAAGACTGGAGATAAACACCACTTCACAAATTATAGGCCTGTTTCTCTACTTCCTCAGTTTTAAAAAATATTAGAAAAACTCTTCAACAACAGATTAGATAAATTCATTGATAAACATAATTTACTCACCGATAGCCAGTATGGATTCAGAACACACCGGTCAACATCACTAGCATTAATAGAACTCATTGAAAAAATCACAAATTCCATAGATAAAAAAAAACATGTAACTGGAGTATTCATTGATCTAAAAAAAAAAGCATTTGATACTATTAATCATGATATATTAATCAGGAAATTGGAAAGATATGGGATCAGGGGGGTAGTATTGGACTGGGTGAGAAGCTATCTAAATAAAAGACAACAATTTGTGACAATGAGAGATTATAATTCTGAATGTTTGGACATTGCTTGTGGTGTCCCCCAGGGGTCAGTGTTGGGTCCAAAACTGTTCATCTTGTACATTAACGAGATATGTAAAGTATCCAATATATTTAAATGTATTTTATTTGCGGATGACACTAATATCTTTTTTTCTGGTGAGAATATCCAGCAGCTTTTAGAGGTCATCACATCTGAAATGAAGAAATTAAAAAAATTGTTTGATAGAAACAAATTATCATTGAACTTGAGCAAAACTAAAATTATGTTATTTGGAAACTGTAGATTAAATACTCAAGTACAAGTTAAAATTAATGATGTGATTGTTGAAAGAGTTTATGAAAATAAAATAAATTCCTAGGTGTAATAATAGACCATAAAATCTGTTGGAAACCTCACACAAAACATGTCCAATCTAAACTGTCAAGAAGCATTTCAGTCATGAGTAAAGTAAAGCACATTCTGGATAGAAAATCACTCTACATTCTCTACTGTTCACTAGTTTTACCATATTTAAATTACTGTGCTGAAGTCTGGGGAAACAATTATAAGTCTACACTACAACCACTTTTTATACTCCAAAAAAGGGCCATAAGGATAGTTCACATTGCAGGTTATTGTGATCACACTAACATATTATTTTTAAAGTCAAAAACATTAAAGTTAAATGATCTTGTGGAATTTAAAACGGCACAATTAATGTATAAAGCAAAAGGTCATGTACTTCCAGGAAACATTCAAGAACTGTTCATTGATAGGGAGGGGGGTTATAATCTGAGGGGAGAACACAATTTAAAAGTGCTAAACGTACGCACTACCATGAGAAAACACTGCATCTCAATATGTGGAGTGAAACTGTGGAACAGTCTAAATGTGGTGCTAAAGCAATGTCCAAACATGAGACAATTCAAACTGATGTATAAGGAAATTATGTTCACGTGGTACAGGGATGAGGAAGGGACTTGATATTCACGGGTGTTTACATTTTTATTTAATTTCTTTCATGTTTCACATATATATTTTTTTTCTTTTTTTTGCATATATATATATATATATATATATTTTTTTTTTTTTTTTTTATGTTTTAAAATAGTACACTCATTTGAGTAGTGGAAAAGGGGTAGGATTAAATAAGTGTATACTTCTTCCTACTCCTTTTCGAACATGTAGATTGAGTTGTGTTTTGCTTTTGTTATTGTTTGTTTGTATTTATTGCATGTTCGAAATAAAGACTTCAAATAAAA
>NW_028172352.1:115000-162500 GCF_963971535.1 Notolepis coatsorum
AACATAATGTCGACTCTGTGAACCATGGACATTACAAGAGGGAGGGAGAGAGGGGGGAGAGAAAGAGAGAGAGGAGGGGGAGAGAGAGAGGGGGGGGAGAGAAAGAGAGAGAGGGAGAGAGAGAGAACCACCAGGGTTAAAAATCGCGCTGAGGCATGGATGCACACTGAAATACTGGCCGCTATGAAAACCAGAGACAAAAAATGCTCTGAACTTCATAAAAGTCAGACAAAGCTTTCCAAAAGCTCAAACAGTGAACTCCAAGCCCACGTGGTTGAACTAAAAATCCAAAGAAACAGACTAAGAAATGACGTAAACACCATGATCAGAACCGCAAAAAGAAATTTCATCAACGACAAAACTGAGGAAAACAAAAACAAACCCCGCGAACTTTGGAAATTACTCAATAATCAACTAGGCTGCAGTAAAAAACTTAAAACCAGATTCTCAAACATAAACATAAAGACGGACAACACGCTCATCACAGACAAGCTGGATGTAGCCAATTACTTAAACATCTTCTTCACAAACATAGCCACAACACTGGTAAACAAACTACCCTCCCACTCAGGGCATTATGGGGTAGAACACATAGTAGCATACTACAAAAACCTAGGGGTCCACAAAGACGACTTCAAACTTGAAATGGTAACAACCGATGAGGTACTCAAAAAATTGAGCGCCCTCCAACCTAACAAGGCCACTGGCCATGACAACATCCCCTCCAAATTCCTCAGAGACGCAGCAGCCGCCATCACCCCAGTCATCACACACATAATAAACCTCTCTATAAAACAGGGGCACGTCCCCAAGGACTTCAAAATTGCGAGAGTGACCCCTCTACACAAAAAGGGCAGCAAATTAGACCCAGGCAACTACCGCCCTGTTTCTATTCTTACCTCCATCTCGAAAGTCATGGAGAAAATAGTCTACGAACAGGTCGAAAAGTACCTGGCGGAAAAAAACCTAATCTACGAATTCCAATCTGGCTTCAGAACGTCCCACTCCACTGACACATGCCTCCTCTATTTGAACGACCACATCAAACAAGAGGTGGACGCTGGCAAATACTGCGGCATGGTCATGCTGGACCTACAAAAGGCCTTCGACACTGTCAATCACTCCATTCTAATGGACAAGCTAAAAGCAATTGGTTTTGATAGCCTATCAGTGAGCTGGATGCAATCCTACCTGGAGGGGAGAGAACAGATGGTAGAGGTAAACGGTACTCTATCCCCCCCCCTCACAGTGAGCTGTGGTGTTCCACAAGGAAGCATACTAGGACCGCTACTCTTCCTAATTTATGCAAATGACATGTCGTCAGCCTGTGACTGCAACTTGTTCCTGTTTGCGGACGACTCAGCCCTGCTGGTCTCTGACAAGAACAAATTGCAGGTTGAAAAAACCCTCAGCACGGAACTAGGCAAAATCTGCATATGGCTCGCTGATAACAAACTATCATTACACATGGGCAAAACAGAGTCCATTCTCTTCGGTTCAAATAACAAACTCAGCAAGACCGACGGCTTCTCAGTTACAGTGGGTGACAATATTGTCACAAGGAAAGACGAAATTACCTACCTGGGTTCCATCCTAGAGGCAAATCTTTCCTGTGACAAAATGGCATCCAATGTAATAAAAAAAGTCAACCAACGAACTAGATTCTTGTACCGGATCTCCTCTCTGGTAAACAAGAATACCCTGAGGACTCTGGCAGGAGCACTCATTCAAGGGTACTATGACTATGCGTGCACCTCATGGTACCAAAGCACCTCAAAGGCGCTTAAAACAAAATTACAAACATCACAAAACAAACTGGTCAGACTACTACTTGACCTGAACCCCAGAACCCACCTCACCCCTGCCCACTTTGCCAACCTAGGATGGCTTAGAGTAGACGACAGAGTACAGCAACTTGCAATGGGCCTGGTCTACAAGATACACTATACGACCGGGGTGCCCATGTACATGTCAAAATACTTCCCAAAGGTCAGTGAATACCACAACCACTACACCAGAGGAAGCTCAACAAATCATGTTAAACCCAGATTCGGCTCAAACAAGGGACTAAACACGTTTCGCAATTATGCCACAACAATGTGGAACGCCCTACCCAAAGCTGTAAAGGAATGTGAATCCCTGCCCACATTCAAAACCGCCCTTAAAGAGCACCTACGGGAGGCTGCAATTCGAAACTGGCCACCGTAAATGCCCAAAACCCCCACCACCTCCTAATAGACAGTCTCCTCCCCACCGCATGTATATATTCCCTCCCCGCCGTATGTATATTCCCCTCCCACCCACCCACCCCCTCCTAATGTACAGTCCCCTCCCCATCATATGTATATACTCTGTCAGGATCTAGGGGTAACAGTACTGTATATTTGAATACCGCCTATGTCACAAATGTATCAGTACTAAATACCTATATGTCCCTATGCCATAAATGTCATGTATGTTATGTATGTCATAAATGTCTATATGAATTGAAAATGGGGGACCCTGATGGAAACAAGACAAACGTCTTTCTCAGGTCTGCATCCCCTTAACAATTGTATGTATTGAGCCGTACTGTATTGTACCCATTCTGCAATCTGTTAAATAAAGTTTTCATTCATTCATTCATTCATTCATTCATTCATTCAGAGGGAAGAGAGAGAGAGAGGAGGGGGAGAGAGAGAGAGGGGGGAGAGAAAGAGTGGGGGGAGAGAAAGAGAGAGAGGGAGAGAGGGGAGAGAGGGAGAGAGAGGAGGGGGGAGAGAGAGGAGGAGAGGAGGGGGGAGAGAAAGAGAGAGAGGGAAGAGAGAGAGACAGAGAGGGGGAGAGAGAGGGGGGAGAGAAAGCGAGAGGGAGGGAGGGGGGGGGAGAGAAAGAGAGAGAGAGAGACAGAGAGGGGGGAGAGAGAGAGAGGAGGGGGAGAGAGAGGGGGGAGAGAAAGAGAGAGGGAAGAGAGAGAGAGAGAGAGAGGGAAGAGAGAGAGGGAAGAGAGAGAGAGAGAGAGAGAGAGAGAGAGAGAGAGAGAGAGAGAGAGAGAGAGAGAGAGGGAAAGAGAGAGAGAGAGAGAGAGAGAGAGAGAGAGAGAGAGAGAGAGAGAGAGAGAGAGAGAGAGAGAGAGAGAGAGGGAGGGGGGGTCTTAACAGGCAGCCCTCACATGATCTGATATAATAACAGCAGTTTGTTGGAGGTGCAGCGGTTATGTAAGCGGTTAATAAAGTATCTATTATTATTATTATTATTATTATTATTATTATTATTATTATTATTATTATTATTATTATTATTATTATTATTATTATTATTATTATTATTATTATTATGTTTACGATCTCTGAGAAGTCAGTCTCAGCAGCACAAGCCCTGGTATTTTACAGTACTGCTTTTTAAAATGCTGTTCACCCAGAGCCCCGTACGATACCGTACACATGTTCACCAGAACGTGTAAATAAAGTACTTAAGGTAACAGTGTGGTTAAGGTCAGTGATGCAGTCGTAATATGGGAACTGCCCAAACGCCACGTGCACGCGCATACATGTTCCCTCGGTTGCGCACAGAACAGATGTCCAGATGAACACAGTCCTACTGGAATAGACTTCCACAATATTTGGTTTCAATTACCAGTAAGGTGGGATTCAAGAGGAGACTACGAGTGGCTGTAATGCAGAAAGAGATTGATTTTGGTTGGGTCTAATCTGTGTCTAATGAATGGGTTCTTGTGTTGGGTTATGTGTTGTTTTGGAATGTGTTTGTCTAGTGGTTATGAGGAGTATTAGAGTATTAGTGTATGGAATGTTGTGCTGTTTTTGAGCACGTTTTAGTTTTCTCTGAGATGTCTTTGTTGTTTTATTGATATTTGTTGTTTTATTGATATTTGTTATTGTTCTATATTAGAAAATTTGGCATACATATTTGGTTGTATGTCTGATTTTGATTGGTTTAATGTTCTATAATTGTTTGTATATTTTATTGGTGTTTTATTAATTGATATTTGTTTTGTTTTTATGTTGTTTATTGATTATTCTTGTTTAATTTTATATGTTTGGATCCAGACCCCAGGAAGAATAGTCGCTGCTGAGGCCGTGACTAATGGGGATCTGAAATAAAGAAATAAAGAAATAAAGATGATTATTATGCATAACAATGTTTTAAATGTAATTGTAGTTACAATTTATTTAATTGAATTAACTTAAACTAGAAAAGTAAATACAAACTAAATGAACAATGTAACTTAGAGTTAGTTTACAGAAGGACAGTTTCCTTCAGACTGAAGCACAACTTGTCTCATCCTTCCAGTCGGGCACCAACCCCCACCAATTGGTACAGGGCTTGTATTTTGGTTTGGCTCTTCTCTTCTCGTTGTTATGCTATCGGTATCCTATTATTATGCAAAGTCTAGGTGATAAGTGCCGGCCGGGTACTTATCGCACGGCGCGACGAGTCCAGTGACAATTGTGAACGCATTTTTGTGTGCGCGCGTGCACATCATTGCGCGCACTTCTGCCTCAGTGACCTACCTAAACGGCGCTTAACCGCGTTTGTGCACGACTGCATGCCTGGTTAAGGTTAGGGTTATGGTTAGTTTAAGGTAACAGTGTGGTTAAGGTTAGGGTTATGGTTAGTTTAAGGTAACAGTGTGGTTAAGGTTAGGGTTATGGTTAGTTTAAGGTAACAGTGTGGTTAAGATTCAAGATTCAAGAGTATTTATTGTCATGTGCACAGTTAATCAGACAGTTTGCCTCATATCTTTTTTTTTCTCCATTTTTCTATTTTTCTCCCATCCCAATTTCGTATTATCCAATTCTACCCTCCCCTGTCTCGAACGTTGCTAGACCATGCCTCCCACTGGTCGGCTGCAGTGAGGATAGAAGCCTTGCATCACGTGTCCCCTCCGGTACTCGAGGAGGCAGCCTGTCGCATCGTTTCACCTGCACAGCGCGATCTCTCAGCGGCGAGGAGTAACACGTGGGAGGGTCACGCCGCCCCCGTTGCTTCCTGATTCTGCTGCGCAGGTGCACCAACCGACCTGTAGGAGTCGCTGTCCACAACGTCCGATCCCCACCCACCGCGCCACCCACTGCGCCACTTAGCCGCTTCCATTAGGCCTAATTGTGAACACCTAAATAGTTTTGCCTGCCGCCATTAATTAAAGCCTATTTTTAAATGGTGTAAACTCCGCCCCCCCCGCCCCCCACCGGTCCAGGAGCCCTAAACGAGCGCACCCCGCCGTCTCCTTTCTATCCCCTTGCTTGACTGAAAAGGGGAGGAGTCGACGACCATGTGAAGGAGAGAGAGCAGTCCTTGAATTTGAACAAGTTTTATTGAGGGGACAGTTCTGCCTGTACACTACTAGAGACAACTTTGTGTTTGTGTTTCTCCCCAGGCTCGAGTCAGACCTGTGTGTTTATTCCGTTTGTGTTCTCCCCAGGCTCGAGTCAGACCTGTGTGTTTATTCCGTTTGTGTTCTCCCCAGGCTCGAGTCAGACCTGTGTGTTTATTCCGTTTGTGTTCTCCCCAGGCTCGAGTCAGACCTGTGTGTTTATTCCGTTTGTGTTCTCCCCAGGCTCGAGTCAGACCTGCGTGTTTATTCCGTTTGTGTTCTCCCCAGGCTCGAGTCAGACCTGCCCCGTGTTTATTCCGTTTGTGTTCTCCCCAGGCTCGAGTCAGACCTGTGTGTTTATTCCGTTTGTGTTCTCCCCAGGCTCGAGTCAGACCTGTGTGTTTATTCCGTTTGTGTTTCTCCCCAGGCTCGAGTCAGACCTGCCTCGTGTTTATTCTGTTTGTGTTTCTCCCCAGGCTCGAGTCAGACCTGTGTGTTTATTCCATTTGTGTTCTCCCCAGGCTCGAGTCAGACCTGTGTGTTTATTCTGTTTGTGTTTCTCCCCAGGCTCGAGTCAGACCTGTGTGTTTATTCCGTTTGTGTTCTCCCCAGGCTCGAGTCAGACCTGTGTGTTTATTCCGTTTGTGTTCTCCCCAGGCTCGAGTCAGACCTGCGTGTTTATTCTGTTTGTGTTCTCCCCAGGCTCGAGTCAGACCTGCCTCGTGTTTATTCCGTTTGTGTTCTCCCCAGGCTCGAGTCAGACCTGTGTGTTTATTCCGTTTGTGTTCTCCCCAGGCTCGAGTCAGACCTGCCCCGTGTTTAACGACGGCTCCGTTACTGAGAATGCGCCGCATGCTAACCAGCGCCACCATGTTGCGTTCAGGCGACCTATACACTCCAGGGTGGAAAAGAAATACGTTTTTAACCGATAAATCGAACGCGCCCGGTGATGGAGACGAATGGCACGCGAACGCAACATCATCTTTTGCCTCGTATTTTGCAAAGCGCCCGTGGACCCCCCCCCCCCCCCCCCAGCCCTGGCTTTGTGTGTTTATTGCTGCTTTTTTCTTTATTATTATTATTATTATTATTATTATTATTATTATTATTATTATTATTATTATTATTATTATTATTATTATTATTATTATTATTATTGTCCTTTTAACTCGAGAACGTCACGAGCCGCGTGTCGGTTCTTACTCGGGCCGCGGTGACATCGGACGTAGCTGCAAAGACTCACCGGAATACTAACGAGCGCGAAATAGACCAACGTTTAACGTGCACACGCCTCTGGGTTTAACGTGCACACGCCTCTGGGTTTAACGTGCACACGCCTCTGGGTTTAACGTGCACACGCCTCTGGGTTTAACGTGCACACGCCTCTGGGTTTAACGTGCACACGCACTCTGGGTTTAACGTGCACACGCCTCTGGGTTTAACGTCACCTCACTGCCCCCTTTCACAGGGTTACCCCCCTTTCACAGGGTTACCCCCCTTTCACAGGGTTACCCCCCTTTCACAGGGTTACCCCCCTTTCACAGGGTTACCCCCCTTTCACAGGTGCTAGACACACGTGGCAAGGAAGACAAATAGATAAATGCAGTGTAGGAACACACTCCTCCTGGCACAGGAAGCACACTCCTCCTGGCACAGGAAGCACACTCCTCCTGGCACAGGAAGCACACTCCTCCTGGCACAGGAAGCACACTCCTCCTGGCACAGGAAGCACACTCCTCCTGGCACGGGAAGCACACTCCTCCTGGCACAGGAAGCACACTCCTCCTGGCACGGGAAGCACACTCCTCCTGGCACAGGAAGCACACTCCTCCTGGCACAGGAAGCACACTCCTCCTGGCACAGGAAGCACACTCCTCCTGGCACAGGAAGCACACTCCTCCTGGCACAGGAAGCACACTCCTCCTGGCACAGGAACACACTCCTCCTGGCACAGGAAGCACAAACCACAGTACGGACCGACAGCGGACAGAAAAGCCAGTGTGTGTGTATATATATATATACTGTATATACAGTAGCAGTGGCGGTTCACACGCTGTCTAACGCCACGTATAAAGGCCTTTCTTAATTGGAGGTCACTTTGTGGAACAGGTGTTCTGGATTCTTTGATTGTCGTCGGTGGTCGTGCTGTGGTGGTGGCGCCCCCTGGTGGAGAATAATGTAATGTCGTGTCTAAATGTCAGAAGAGAATGTTCCCATCCGCTGAACACGTTGCGCCACTGACCCGTTATAAATAAATATATATATAATATATATATATACAGTATATAAATGAACTGTAGTAATAATATGCAGATGTGAGATGACGATGTCTGCAAAAAGACGAGCCACTTAACATCCCGGAGTGTCACCGCTAGCGAAGCCTGAGCGCACGGCTTGAGCAAAACACAAGATGCTTGTGGATTCTAGTTCTTTATGCAAATGAGGGTTGGCTTAGTTTGAACGTCTCTGATGACGTCTGTTCTGTCCGTGTTCGCTGACGGTGGTCGTCGACGCAGAGTTGTCGAAGTGTGGATGTTCAGTGTGGTCAAGTGATGACGGTGTGTTTTAAGTAGAAGTATCAACTGATAAGTGGTGTTTTTGTTTGTTAAAATATGTGTTAAGTAGCTCTACACTCCGACAGCCATCACTGAGTGGTCAGTAACATGGGTCTGACAGCCATCACTGATATAGAGTGTCTGGTCAGTAACATGGGTCTGACAGCCATCACTGATATAGAGTGTCTGGTCAGTAACATGGGTCTGACAGTCATCACTGATATAGAGTGTCTGGTCAGTAACATGGGTCTGACAGCCATCACTGATATAGAGTGTCTGGTCAGTAACATGGGTCTGACAGTCATCACTGATACAGAGTGTCTGGTCAGTAACATGGGTCTGACAGCCATCACTGATACAGAGTGTCTGGTCAGTAACATGGGTCTGACAGCCATCACTGATACAGAGTGTCTGGTCAGTAACATGGGTCTGACAGCCATCACTGATACAGAGTGTCTGGTCAGTAACATGGGTCTGACAGCCATCACTGATACAGAGTGTCTGGTCAGTAACATGGGTCTGACAGCCATCACTGATACAGAGTGTCTGGTCAGTAACATGGGTCTCCCAGTCCCTAAACAGTATCCCTTTCCCACTTTATCCAAGAATATCCAAAATAGTTTTACTTGTTTCAAGCACATTATTTGCTTAAAACTAGTTTTTATTTCTTATTTTTGTCACAAATTTTTTTTCAGCGTGGAGTTCTCTCTCCTGATTGGATAAAGTGGGAACAGGATACCAGAAAATGGATGGCTGTCAAATTATTTTAACACGTAGACTGAAAGACCACTTATTTTAACAAATACACACCACTTACAGCACCCTTAACCTAACGCATTATGCGTTTACATAAGAATATGTAAAAATAAGTATATTTAACTATTTTTCTGGGAGATGTACTATATATATATATCATGCACAATATATTTAACATGAATGCTTGAGATATTCTTGTAGAGATTCTCTTCGGGGTGTTATGCCGTGTGTTTGTGTGGCCTCTTCAGCTGCCTATTATGTTATAGACATACATACACATGTTATAGACATACATACACATGTTATAGACATACATACACATGTTATAGACATACATACACATGTTATAGACATACATACACACTGCACAGAAGGTGTGCAATATCTTTAAGCACAATTCAGTTTCAGTTCAGTGCAACAGAGCTTGTGTATGAACGGTTCCTTCAGGTTCAGTTCAGTTGCAACAGAGCTTGTGTATGAACGGTTCCTTCAGGTTCAGTTCAGTGCAACAGAGCTTGTGTATGAACGGTTCCTTCAGGTTCAGTTCAGTGCAACAGAGCTTGTGTATGAACGGTTCCTTCAGGTTCAGTTCAGTGCAACAGAGCTTGTGTATGAACGGTTCCTTCAGGTTCAGTTCAGTGCAACAGAGCTTGTGTATGAACGGTTCCTTCAGGTTCAGTTCAGTGCAACAGAGCTTGTGTATGAACGGTTCCTTCAGGTTCAGTTCAGTGCAACAGAGCTTGTGTATGAACGGTTCCTTCAGGTTCAGTTCAGTTGCAACAGGCGGCTCGACTTACTTGATTTGGAGTCGGTTCGCTTTCAGTGAATTCAAAACGGAAACTGAAATTGCCATTTATTTTGCTAACGATAAGAGCGATCACTCCCGAGTTTATTGCACTGAACGTGAATCGACACGACCCCCCCCCCCCGCTTTTGACTAAAGCTCAGGTGATTAGCGATGATCGGCGAACGGTAGACCAAATGAATCTCCCTCTCTCGTCCTCTACGTCGATCTCATGAGGTATTCCCTCGCGTCTGTGCGTGTGGCCCTGGTTATTGTTATGTATATTGTGCTTCTGGGGTCTCTCTTGTCGTGGGTGAAATTGCACTATATATCCTTTGCTGTGCTGCTGTGGAGCTACTAGGATAACGTGTCGCTGTGTAAAAGTGCGGTTGTTACGGACGGCCATTTGAAATATGTACTGAAAACATGTCCAGTGTATAATCTTTGTTTATTGTGCTTTGTGAAGCTTTTACCCTTTTAACCCCATTCAATACCAAGGGCTGATTATCTACGGGATTGTACCATCTAGTCCCACAAGCTCAACTGTAATGTTTAATGTGGTAAACCTGCTTCTCATTAGTTCATTTAGCCGCTGGTAGCTTATCTTATTTACTGCCTTTTACCTTAGTTTTCCTTTGATGTTTTCCCCGCCGCTCTGGCGCTGGTGCGTCCGAAACGTCCAGAACCGACCCGGAGGGGTTGGACGTCCAGAACCGACCCGGAGGGGTTGGACGTCCAGAACCGACCCGGAGGACACTTGGGACTAAACGGTGACACTGTGTCACGTCCACAGATCTGGCCAAAGACACGGGTGTGGAGAGGTGTGGTGTGTGTACCGGGTGGGAGAGGTGTGGTGTGTGTACCGGGTGGGAGAGGTGTGGTGTGTGTACCGGGTGTGGAGAGGTGTGGTGTGTGTACCGGGTGGGAGAGGTGTGGTGTGTGTACCGGGTGGGAGAGGTGTGGTGTGTGTACCGGGTGGGAGAGGTGTGGTGTGTGTACCGGGTGTGGAGAGGTGTGGTGTGTGTACCGGGTGTGGAGAGGTGTGGTGTGTGTACCGGGTGGGAGAGGTGTGGTGTGTGTACCGGGTGGGAGAGGTGTGGTGTGTGTACCGGGTGGGAGAGGTGTGGTGTGTGTACCGGGTGGGAGAGGTGTGGTGTGTGTACCGGGTGGGAGAGGTGTGGTGTGTGTACCGGGTGGGAGAGGTGTGGTGTGTGTACCGGGTGGGAGAGATGTTGGCTTCTTCAACTGTTTGCTTCAGCTTTATTTGTATGGACCTCAGCCGGGAAGCCCTCGTGCAAGAACATCTTAGGGTTCTCTAGGGGAAGCCCTCGTGCAAGAACATCTTAGGGTTCTCTAGGGGAAGCCCTCGTGCAAGAACATCTTAGGGTTCTCTAGGGGAAGCCCTCGTCAAGAACATCTTAGGGTTCTCTAGGGGAAGTCCTGATCAAGAACATGTTGGGGTTCTCTAGGGGAAGTCCTGATCAAGAACATGTTGGGGTTCTCTAGGGGAAGCCCTCGTCAAGAACATCTTAGGGTTCTCTAGGGGAAGCCCTCGTGCAAGAACATCTTAGGGTTCTCTAGGGGAAGTCCTCGTGCAAGAACATCTTAGGGTTCTCTAGGGGAAGCCCTCGTGCAAGAACATCTTAGGGTTCTCTAGGGGAAGCCCTCGTCAAGAACATCTTAGGGTTCTCTACGGGAAGCCCTCGTCAAGAACATCTTAGGGTTCTCTAGGGGAAGTCCTGATCAAGAACATCTTAGGGTTCTATTGCAGTGGTTCTCAACACTTCAGAACCATGTAAATACGCGGCTCACCAAATTATTGTTTGAAATCTTGTGATGAGCGGACAAGAAGGGGCACCAAATAAAGAATCTGCGTACAATGTATTTAATTGCTAGGAAATTAATAATTACAATGAGCTGGTTTTAATAATGAGGTTAACAGTTAAGAGGCTCTTCTTGTTTTGGCAACGCCCGAGCTCACGGTGTGTTGTTACCACGGCAACCCGGTGGAGAACCGCTGACCTGTAGCTTTTTGTGCTTCTAACGGGAAACGGTCCCATCTTTGCTCCGAAGGCAAGAATATGTAGAAGAAATTATGTAATAATATGTAGACAATCTTTGTGACAGCGACACTCCATGAAGGGTTTTGATGATTTAACATCAGCGTGTTGTATCCATGTTATTATATCCATGTTATATCCATGTACTTCTGTCAGTATTCGGTGCACAGGATACTTTTATTTTTCTCTATTTTGTACGGTTGGACGATGTTGTTATACGTTACACTCAAATGTATTTACCGAGAGCAATAGAATAAAGGAAGTGATTGAAATGTCATCCAGTGTCGTCTTCTTCTTCTTCTTCTTCTTCTTCTTCTTCTTCTTCTTCTTCTTCTTCTTCTTCTTCTTCTTCTTCTTCTTCTTCTTCTTCTTCTTCTTCTTCTTCTTCTTCTTCTTCTTCTTCTTCTTCTTCTTCTTCTTCTTCTTCTTCTTCTTCTTCTTCTTCTTCTTCTTCTTCTTCTTCCTTTAACTAAGCAGGTATTAGCAGCTGGATAACGAGGTATGTAGGCTATTGGTTAATTAAGCAATAGTTCACGACAGGCCGTGGTATAGTCAAGTCAAGTCGAGTCAAGAGTTTTAATTGTCACGGCATACAAGTATACAATGAAATGCGGGGGGTCTTGCCCGCAGCGATTGTGCAATAATAATAATATAAAATATAATGAGAATCCAATAGAACGACATTGTGCAATAATACAAGTAATCAAAGTAGGGCATATCGGTATCTGTACATGAGTTATTTACAGAGCATGGTAGGACATGCTAGGTCCTGTGGCAGTGCAGTACACTGTTAGCTACGGATGAGGCACTGGGTCTTTATGTACACTGCTATACAATGCTATATTTATACGATCTCAAGCTATACTATACTATTCTTAAAGTGACCTTTCCTTTTGTAAAGTGACCATAAGTGTGAGCGTGTACAGCATGAGTGTGTGTGTGTGCTCATGCTAAAGTGGCTGCTAGTGTGTGCGCGTGTACAGTGTGTGTGTTGTGTGTGTGCTCATGTGTGCTTGTGTGTGGAGAGTTCAGTGTTCAAGGCTCTGATGGCCTGGGGGAGGATATGGTTATTATATCACAGCTAGGGGGCATATTTCACTTCTAACACATTTCTAACATGCAATCAGGCAGTGGTCACTGATTCCACGCTCAAAAACACCACCGGCTATAATTCTGTCAACCTGGTTAAAAGGATAGCAAATCGATAAGAGTAGCTCAGTCTTTCAAATGTGGCCTCGTAGATTCTGTAATTAATTGAGGCAACCACCAACCTCCTTAAGGTGTGTCGGAACCCAAATGAAGAGTATGTGCATGTCAGTCTGTGCGGTGGACTTGTGGAACAGTCTGCAGTTAGAGATAAAACAGAGTACAAACATAAATCAGTTTCAAAAGATGTACAAAAAATCTTTCTTAAATGGGTATCTGGAAGAGGCAGTGTGTTGATTGGGAATATGTGTAAGATGTAAATAAAAAATAGAAGAAATGTATATCATATGGTATTTATTTAGTATATATACATTATACATATCATTACATATTTATTTACATATTTATATATAAATGTATTGGATTGTATAGAGATAGAGTTTATACATATAATTAACAATAGATTCAATTATCATTTGTGATGGTTAAAAAGGGGTAGGGATTTTTTTAAAGTATACTTCCTACTCCTTTTTCAAACGAGGTAAACTGATTTGTTTATCGGTTTCTTTTTTTTTTTATTATTATCTTTTGTATAATGTGAAATGAACAGATATATTTTGGTTTTTATACTTGTTCGAAAATAATAAAAAAATCTTTCATCCATTCAAAAAGGTAGTCAGATGAGCCGTTAAACCAATTCAGGTTAAAGACGTTATGCCTCACATTCACACAGCGGCGACGGCGGAGGCAACCGTGCAAAGTGCCAACCAGCTCACGGGGTCAGTTAGGGGTCAGTTAGGGTGAAGAAGACGCGCTGCCGGGAGGAGCTGGAATACAACCCGGGAACACCGGGGGCTAGATCCACAAAGAATGGATTGCACGGAGCAAGTTGCACCCTTACTTACAAGTCATTATGAATTGAAAATGGGGGACCCTGATGTAAACAAGACGAAAGTCTTTCTCTGGTCTGCATCCCCTTAACAATTGTGTGTATTGAGCCGTACTGTGTATTGTACCCATTCTGCAATCTGTTAATAAAGTTTTCATTCAATCAATCAACTCGGCCGAAACGCCTTTCACTTTGCAGCAGCTTATGACTCGAACGCTATTCAAGACGCCCTTCAACTTACAGCTCTAACTGCACTGACTGCCTTCAGGAATATACTCAACACGCTCTCAGTAGATCCCTCCTGCTCAACACGCTCTCAGTAGATCCCTCCTGCTCAACACGCTCTCAGTAGATCCCTCCTGCTCAACATGCTCTCAGTAGATCCCTCCTGCTCAACACGCTCTCAGTAGATCCCTCCTGCTCAACACGCTCTCAGTAGATCCCTCCTGCTCAACACGCTCTCAGTAGATCCCTCCTGCTCAACACGCTCTCAGTAGATCCCTCCTGCTCAACACGCTCTCAGTAGATCCCTCCTGCTCAACACGCTCTCAGTAGATCCCTCCTGCTCAACACGCTCTCAGTAGATCCCTCCTGCTCAACACGCTCTCAGTAGATCCCTCCTGCTCAACACGCTCTCAGTAGATCCCTCCTGCGCAACGCGCTCTCAGTAGATCCCTCCTGCTCAACACGCTCTCAGTAGATCCCTCCTGCTCAACACGCTCTCAGTAGATCCCTCCTGCTCAACGCGCTCTCAGTAGATCCCTCCTGCTCAACACGCTCTCAGTAGATCCCTCCTGCTCAACACGCTCTCAGTAGATCCCTCCTGCTCAACGTGCTCTCAGTAGATCCCTCCTGCTCAACGTGCTCTCAGTAGATCCCTCCTGCTCAACGTGCTCTCAGTAGATCCCTCCTGCTCAACGTGCTCTCAGTAGATCCCTCCTGCTCAACATGCTCTCAGTAGATCCCTCCTGCTCAACGTGCTCTCAGTAGATCCCTCCTGCTCAACGTGCTCTCAGTAGATCCCTCCTGCTCTTGCTGAAACCCCAGTTTACAGTATACACCCTCTCACACACAACTGACAAGCACTCATTCATCTTCATACTCGCACATACATACTTTCATACAATATAAAAAAAAGTAAGTAAAGAGGACAACCTAGGTACAATCTCAGTACAGTGAGTACAATGCAGAAAATGAGGTACAAAACTTTAGGGTAAGGTGCAAATGCAAATGAGCTATGAATGTAGTGCAAATGTCTTTAATAATAGATGAATACAATGTAGTGTTAAAGTGAGTGTGTTTAAATGATAATAATAATAATAACATTTGTATTATTATAATCCATGAAGATACATTTGATAATTGTAATACATGAAGCAGACCAGATGAATTACAGTTAAAGCGCTGGGTGACAGTTGCAGATGTGTGTAAACAACTCTGTGATAGAGTCCTTAACTGAGGTGCCATCCCCCAATGGAAAAACATGCCCAACAGATCGCTGACGCTGTCGCGTCCCTGACGAAGACGGGCAGGAGGTACCTCGCTGCCCTTGGGGGGAAGGACGACGGGATGGGTCAAGCGCAGAGCTCAATCGCATCGGCGACCCTAAAAACAGTGCGTGTGTGACTGTGTATGTGCCGCCCATCGCTGCATGTCGTTGCATGCTGAATAAAGACTTCTGAGTTAAGTCCTGCATTATTATTACATGCAACGTCTTAAGAGCACCCCTAGGTGTCACTGTAACACAGGCTATAAACATGCCTATTATGTATGATTGATTGATTGATTGAAAACTTTATTAACAGATTGCAGAATGGGTACAATACAGTACAGCTCAATACACACAATTGTTAAGGGGATGCAGACCAGAGAAAGACTTTCGTCTTGTTTCCACCAGGGTCCCCCATTTTCAATTCATCAGGACATATATGACATACATGACATACAGATAGTCAGTACTGCTACATCTATACATTTATGACATACCAGATTTGCAAATACAGTACTGTTTGTGATACAGAAGGAGTCAAGAAAAGGGAGTATATACATTTGACGTAGAAACTGTACATTGGAGGAGGTTGGGTGGGGGGGGTTGGGTACACTGGGATATTGACAACCATACTGGGTAATTTACATTGGAGGTGGTTGGGGGGGGGGGGGGCACACTGTATAGACAAGCAAAACTGTACATTGAGGGGGGGGAGACTCTGTACAAACAAACAAAATTGTACATTGGACTATTGACAAAACCAAAACCGTAACAATCACTTCTGTTTTGTTATTGGTATATATTACACTAAATGTCGTGCTTGGAGGTGTAAGAAACCAAATAAATAATATAAATAATGGAACAATTAAGTTTAGTCTTTACTGTCTGCATCCTATATTATTTAAAACGACCCCAAAGACATTCTTAACTTTCTATGCTGACTTAAATTCCACCCCCTGGGAGGAAACCAGGAAGTAGCCTGGTATGTGCCAGTACTGTAATAGAAGAAGAAGAAACCAGGAAGTAGCCTGGTATGTGCGAGCATAGATATCTATGTGTGCGAGTACTGTAATAGGCAGGAAACAGTGGAGCATGTGTTGCTGGATTGTTATACTGTACCAACAGGAGAGACAGATCCTCAAAGACGGGTTGGAGAGAGACCACATCAAGCTGGAGGTGAGAGAATTGTTACGACTGAGCTCAGGGAATGTGGGGTACAGGGCCATTTACTTTTTCTAAATGAGACAGGTTTGTGTGGAAGGATATAGAGTAGTCACTAGTCTGTACTGTACCCATTCTGCAATCTGTTAATAAACTTTTCAATCAATCAATCAATCAGTCATAAGCATCATGTGCATAACTCATCTAGATCCACACTCCATTTCAGAAGGTGGCGGTAATGCACCAAAAAGTTTGTGCCAACAGCCAATAAAAGCCAGAAGAAGAAGGAGCAGCAGAAAGCAGGAAGTGCCGCCCCTTCTCTCCCTTTTCAGAGAAAACGAAACTGTTCAGTTGTTGTTGCCTCTTGTCTGAGTGCGACGTGTGGAACAGAGTGTCGGGTTCACTTCATTTCACCTGGAAGAGACGGTAAGAAGAGGGTTTTAGCCATCAGAGATGTATTACAGAGTGAATAAAACAATATTACAGAGAATACACACAGCTGTGGAGTGGACACGGTCACTACTTAGGGGGGGGGGGGGGGGGGGTTGGACATTTACACTCAGGGGCCAGTTTCGAATTGCAGTCTCCTGTAGGTGCTCTTTGAGAGTGGTTTTGAAGGTGGGTAGTGATTCACATTCCTTTACAGCTTTGGGTAGGGCGTTCCACATCGATGTGGCATAATTGCGAAACGTGTTTAGTCCCGTGTGATTTCCTGTTATGCAAAGAGAGTAATCTTCGGGTAAAAATGACTAGTGGGTATGAAAGGTGCTATACAAATAAAGTGCATTATTATTATTATTACTACTACTTATGGGGGGAGGGGGTTGGACATTACACTTTTCGAATGGCCAGTTTCGAATGGCAGCCTACCGTAGGTGTTCTTTGAGAGTGGTTTTGAAGGTGGGTAGTGATTCACATTCCTTTACAGCTGTGGGTAGGGCGTTCCACATTGATGTTACAATTTTGCTTGTTTGTACAGTGTCTCCTCCCCCCCCTCAATGTACAGTTTTGCTTGTTTATACAGTGTTTCCCCCCCCCCCCCCCCAACCACCTCCAATGTAAATTACCCAGTATGTTTGTCAATATCCCAATGTACCCAACCCCCCCCCCACACAACCCCACCCATTGGCAATGTACAGTTTCTACGTCAAATGTATATACTCTCTTTTCTTGACTCCTTCTGTATCACAAACAGTACTGTATTTGCAAATCTGGTATGTCATAGATGTATAGATGTAGCAGTACTGTCTATCTGTATGTCATGTATGTCATATATGTCCTGATTAATTGAAAATGGGGGACCCTGATGTAAACAAGACGAAAGTCTTTCTCTGGTCTGCATCCCCTTAACAATTGTGTGTATTGAGCTGTACTGTATTGTACCCATTCTGCTATCTGTTAATAAACTTTTCAATCAATCAATCTGGAGGTGAGAGAATTGTTACGACTGAGCTCAGGGAATGTGGGGTACAGGGCCATTAACTTTTTCTAAATGAGACAGGTTTGAGTGGAAGGATATCGAGTAGTCACTAGTCATTAGCATCATGTGCATAACTCATCTAGATCCATGTGTATGTCATAAATGTCTATATGAATTGAAAATGGGGGACCCTGATGGAAACAAGACAAACGTCTTTCTCAGGTCTGCATCCCCTTAACAATTGTGTGTATTGAGCCGTACTGTATTGTACCCATTCTGCAATCTGTTAAATAAAGTTTTCATTCATTCATTCATTCATTCATTCACACTCCATTTCAGAAGGTGGCGGTAATGCACCAAAAAGTTTGTGCCAACCGCTAATAAAAGCCAGAAGAAGCAGCAGCAGAAAACAGGAAGTCCCGCCCCTTCTCTCCCTCTTCAGAGAAAACCAAGCTGTTGTTGTTGCCTCTTGTCTGAGTGCGACGTGTGGAACAGTGTCGGGTTCACTTCACCTGGAAGAGACGGTAAGAAGAGGGTTTTAGCCATCAGAGATGTATTACAGAGTGAATAAAACAATATAGAGAATACACACAGCTGTGGAGTGGACACGGTCACTACTTGGGCGGGGGGGGGGGTTGGACATTTACACTTTCGAATTGCAGTCTCCCGTAGGTGTTCTTTGAGAGTGGTTTTGAAGGTGGGTAGTGATTCACATTCCTTTACAGCTGTGGGTAGGGCGTTCCACATTGAGGTGGCATAATTGCGAAACATGGAGTTAGTTATTTTGGGGAAGGAAGTTTAAATGTGAAGAGTTTATCGCCGGTCACTAGAGGGCAGCGTCTTACCAACCATGCTGAGCGGCCATCTTTGTTTTCACTCATTCACTATTACTGTATACATATTTTATATATTATATTATATGCATTATATAGATATATATATATATGTGTTACCATAGTGTTATTATGTATTTATGGTATATGTTGTCAGCCGAGTTTGCTATCTTGTTCTGTTTCAGGGTGTCTTCATCTTTGTCAAGTATTAAATACTATACTACTATTATTTTATGTTGTACAACATGCAGGTATGCAATATGTGCAGTGACCAGAAAACTACAGTTATTGTATTTGATGTCCTCTGTAGGTATGTGGCACCATACATAATGCAAACATGTTATTTTCATTCACTCATTCAAGGGTACTACGACTATGCTTGCACCTCATGGTACCAAAGCACCTCAAAGGCGTTAAAAACTAAATTACAAACATCACAAAACAAACTGGTCAGACTACTGCTTGACCTTACTCCTAGAACCCACCTCACCCCTGCCCACTTTGACAACCTAGGATGGCTTAGAGTAGACGACAGAGTACAGCAACTTGCAATGGGCCTGGTCTACACTACACGACTAAGGTACCCATGTACATGTCAAAATACTTCCCAAAGGTCAGTGAATACCACAACCACAACACCAGAGGGAGTTCCACAAATCATGTTAAACCCAGATTCGGCTCAAACAAGGGACTAAACACGTTTAGCAATTATGCCACATCAATGTGGAACGCCCTACCCAAAGCTGTAAAGGAATGTGAATCACTACCCACTTTCAAAACCACTCTCAAAGAACACCTACAGGAGACTGACTGCAATTCGAAACTGGCCCCTGTAAATGTCCTAACCCAACCCCCTCCAATGTACAGTAAATTACCTAACCCAGTAATACACGAGACCCTCTTCTTGGGACCAAGTAAGGTTTAGTCGATATTCCAATGTACAGTTTCCCCCACCCGCCCACCCAACCACCTCCAAATGTACAGTTTCTACGTCAAATGTATATACTCTCTTTTTTTAGACTATTTTTGTATCACAAACTGTACTGTATTTGTAAATCTGGTATGTCATAAATGTATAGATGTAGCAGTACTGTATCTGTGAATGAATGAATGAGAACTTTATTTAACATTGCAGAATGGGTACAATACAGTACGGCTCAATACACACTGTATGTCGTGTATGTCATATATGTTATGAATTGAAAATGGGGGACCCTGATGTAAACAAGATGAAAGTATTTCTCTGGTCTGCATCCCCTTAACAATTGTGTGTATTGAGCTGTACTGTACTGTATTGTACCCATTCTGCAATCTGTTATTAAAGTTTTCAATCAATTTTCAACGTTATATATTGTACCTGTTGCATTTCCTGCTATGTCCAGCAGGTTGTGCAAGTTTACCAATTTGGTTTATAGACCTACAAATGTATGTTATAGGCTACTGTGTTCTGGTACATTGTGTTGGCAAGTAGAGATTGTAAAATAGTACATGTATTTTTTATAAATACTGTGTCATTGAGACATTATAAAAAGAGCAGTCTTGTAGCTATCTGCTGAGGTATGCAAGATGTGCAGTGACCAGAAAACTACAGTTATTGTATTTGATGTGTCTTCTGTAGGAAGTAAATAGTCGACAGCAGTCTCTTCAATCTCTGACCAATTGAGAACCGTTACACGTGGGTAAAATGGCTGAACAGCAGGAGGGTGTTGTGTTGGACAAGGACCAGTTCTGCTGTTCTATCTGTCTGGACCTTCTGACGGAACCAGTCACGGTCCCCTGTGGACACAGTTACTGCAGCAGCTGTATTGGAGATAGCTGGGACCAGGATGAGAAGAAGGGAGTCTACAGCTGTCCCCAGTGCAGACAGCGCTTCAATCCAAGGCCCGCACTGAAGAAAAACACCATGCTGGCGGAGGTGGGTGGCTTGATGAGCAGGTTGGCACCTTGCATGGCTCTGCCGTCGGTGTGTGAATGTGTGAGTGAATGGTAAAATGTGAGGAACAAATTGTAAAGCGCTTTGGATAAAAGCACTATATAAATGCACCATTTACCAGTTTAAGAGCGGAACAGATGACCTATGGCCCAAAACTGGGGGAGGGGTCTCAGTGTCTTTACTAAAAGGTTTGTTTTAAAATGGTTTTTTAAAAGTTCAAAAAAGGTGTTTTCTTCCTGTGCAGGATATTGAGCTTTTTGTTCTATGAACATTTTTTTTTTTTTTTTTTATTGATCTTTTTCCCCCTCCATTTTCCTCCGATTTTCTCCCATCCCAATGTTAGTCGTATGCCAATTCCCAGTCCCTTCCTGGTCGCTGCGCACTTACCCCCCACAGTCAGATCATCTGGGAGAGTGGAGGCTACCACGTGCTTCCTCCGACACACGTCCAGCCAATCACCGCTTCTTTTCACCTGGCAGCGCGGATTCTCATTGAGAGGGCGTAGCGTGTGGGAGGACCACACTATCCCCCTCACGTCCAATCCGCGCTTAGCAGGCGCCCCGACCGAACTGTAGGAGTCGCTGTTTACAACGACCCGGACCCACCCCGCCAGCTTCTCCCACCCTCTGATACAGCCAATTGTATCAGTGCAGACGGCCAGCCAAGCTGGTGACAACCCCGGAGCTGTGAGCTGGATTCGAACAGGCAAATCCAGCTCAGCTCCGGGGCTGGTGACGAACGCAATCTCCGCTCGGCCACCTAACCGCCTGTATAATGATGTGTTTTCTATATTATATCCACAATCATTCATCTAAAAAAATGTATGGGCGTAAATACATGTTAAGATATTCAAAATCGTCACAGCTGTATAGTTTGTTTATACTTCAGAAGTGATGTACAGTGACGAGTGAATCTGGTAGTTGGTTGTTAAAAACGCGAAATAACATAATAACGTTACAGCGTACAGTTTCTAGTTCAGTCAGCAGCCTCCACTGATGTTATGACGTTACGAAATAACATTATACATTATGCTCCGCGGCGCGCTTCAATTATACATTATGCTCCGCGCTTCATTCATTCATTTCATAATCAGTCAGCAGCCTGCGTCCTCCACTGATGTTATGACGTTACAAACGCAGCGAAATAACATTATACATTATGCTCCGTGCTTCATTCATTCATTTCATAATCAGTCAGCAGCCTGCGTCCTCCACTGATGCAGCCTCCACTGATGGATTTCATTTTGCCGCTTCCTCCACTGATGGATTTCATTTGGGACCGCTGCCGTTTGCCTGCCGCGTTCGCGGCAAAAGGGGGCGGGGGGTCGTGGCCAATCAGAGAAAAGCTGAACACAAGTTGGTTGCCTTTAATATTCACGCGTCCCCGACTAAGGAATTGGATAGTCGACTTTTATCGGCCGAAATTAGTCGACAATGAAAATATTTTTTTTGGGAAATTAATCGATATCGTATCGTATCGTGATGAAACTGATGATTCCCACCCCTAGTGCTAGGGCGGTCACGTGGCCGTGTGGCCAATCAGAGATTGCGTTCGTCACCAGCCCCGGAGCTGAGCTGGATTTGCCTGTTCGAATCCAGCTCACAGCTCCGGGGTTGTCACCAGCTTGGCTGGCCGTCTGCACTGATACAATTGGCTGTATCAGAGGGTGGGAGAAGCTGGCGGGGTGGGTCCGGGTCGTTGTAAACAGCGACTCCTACAGTTTGGTCGGGGCGCCTGCTAAGCGCGGATAGGACCTGAGTGGGATAGTGTGATCCTTCCACACGCTACGCCCTCTCAATGAGAATCCGCGCTGCCAGGTGAAAAGAAGCGGTTGATTGGCTGGACGTGTGTCGGAGGAAGCACGTGGTAGCCTCCACTCTCCCAGACCGACTGTGGGGGGTAAGTGCGCAGCGACCAGGAAGGGGATTGGGAATTGGCATAACGACTAACATTGGGATGGGAGAAAATCGGAGGAAAATGGAGGGGGAAAAAGATCAATAAAAAAAAATTAAAAAAATTTGAGTATTGGTGAATGAGGCCCAATGTGCCCAGAGATGGTGTAGTGGTTAGGACCCTGCCTCTGGAACCACATGTACCCCTGTTAGCCTGCGATCCAATCCTGCCAGAGCCTTCTTTCCTGTATCTGCCCTATTCTGCATCCCTCTCCACCATCTTACTGTCTACATAAAGAAAACATACTCTAAATAATAATAAATAATGGTTTTAATTAGTGATGCACGATATATCGGCCGCCGATATAATAGTTTTTTTGCACATCGGTATCGGTCTGATATCAAGATAGGGCCGATAAAATAAAAAAAATAATAATAATAATTTTTTTTTCTTTTTACATGTTTTGGCCTTAAATAGTTAAAAAATATCAGTCATTTCTGAAAATAAGTTACAAAAGTAAAAAGATTATGCGTTTTGGAAAATAGCTCTTTATTTGATTATCATAAAAAAGTTTTTTCTATACAGAGATATCGACATCGGTAAATATCGGTATCGGCCAGAACAGCAATATTAATATCGGTTATCGGTATCGGCCACAATTTTCACATCGGTGCATCACTAGTTTTAATAAAGAAAAAGACAGACGGAACCAACAAGCAGGTTAGCGCCTTCGGTGTGTGTAGGTGTGTAGGTGTGTGTGTGTGTAGGTGTGTGTGTTTGATTGAATACTTTATTGACAAGTTCAAGTTTCAAGTTTCTTTATTAGTTGTCATACAGAAGTACAGAATACTTTTATACAAAATGCTTCTTTCTGTTTGGCTCCAGACTGTGCTAGGCAAAAATGGATAATAAAATAAGTATAGCAAGTATAAAATAGAAGTCAAGTACGTAGACAAATGTTCAGTATATACATATATACAATGCTCTATGTAGAGTAGAAGTAACTGAGTTACCATACAATATACTATACAGTGCAAAGCAGAAGTGGGATGAGGTACAATTTAGGTACAATATAATTTACAGTAAGGTGTAATGAGGTATGGGTTGTAGTGCAAATTCTTTACCGATAAATATAAAGTATGCTTAGGCAGGGCTGTACAGTGCGACGAGCTCGTCGCAAATTGCCCCTTTAATTGGCCGTTGCGATTGGTACATAATATTTGGGGGCGGGCTTGCGAGTAGGGATTTCAAGCCTTGCATTCGCATTTCACTCCTAAATTATCCAAGCCGTGTGATGACGCCACTCACGCGAGCTGAGCACTCAGGTATGAGAGTGGGGAAAATCGATTGAGCACTCTGATAGACTGGCTGACTGTCTGATTTAGCTATGCCTATGAAGAAAAGTAAAGTTAGTATTGCTTCATATTTTCGACGCGTTCCACCTCCTAGTGAGCCGTCGAATGAAAATGTGACCGTCGAGAACATTGAGCCAGCAGTAGCCACCACCGCAGACCTGCCTTTGTACTAGGGTTGGATGCAGTTCCCTGTTGGTCAGTCTGTGTCTGTTATTCCATCTTCTTCTGCTCTGTTTAACGTTATACACTTCAAATAGTGCAGCATGTTTGAGAGTGCTCCCTTGACTGAGAGGATGGCTAGAGGATGGCCGGAACCACGAGAACTTTCATTAAACATTCTATTAAACATTCTGATATTTCCGCGGGTCTCGTGCCACTGTCAACTAAAGAGAGCACTCGGAAGACACGCACGTTTGACAGTGATATGCGCACCGACAGTCGGCGCAGTTGACATTTTCCAAGTGGGGGAAAATAAATCCTCTTCGTCCCGACTGTGTCCCGGCCCCGTGGAGGATTTTTCTTCATCCTAAATACATATTTTATTTCCCCCGGGACGACGGGACGGTGTTAGTCTCGAGCCCTGTCGTCGTATACCATTATCGATCCCCAGGTACTGGTTCAAATGTGAACGGTGCCCAACCCTAACTGTTCAAAACGAAACGTCCCATTAAACTAAATAGTTCAGATAGCTCCTGATATCAATGTCTTATAACACTGAGTCGATGCGTATTCGAGCTGAGGGCACGCTGAATATAGTCAATAGGGTCCAGCTGCAGCGCCGGGGAATCCTGGCCGTAGCTGGAGGCTACAGTATAGGGTCCAGCTGCAGCTCCGGAGAATCCTGGCCGTAGCTGGAGGCTACTCGAGTACACACAGACAGTGGAGCTGGTTGCATATAGCGAGCATTTTGACTTGTTGCGTGGTGGCGATGTCTCGCAGATAATACAACTACAAGTATGATTATATAATATATATATTTTATTAAAAAAAAATTATATAAAATAATTTTAATTTTTTTTTAAATCAAAAACAATCGATATAAATAATGGTAAAATTGTTATTAAAAAATTTGCCCCTAAAAAATATTTTTTGCCCCTAAATTTAGGTTGGGTGTACTAAAGTGCTTAAAGTGGGTGCTGCAGTGAGTTGTATGTTTAAAGTGAGTGTGTGCGTGTGGATGTGTGTGCTGTGAGTGCATTTGATGGTTGTTACATAGTGTTTATTGTTCGTTGAGCATCCTGATGGCCTGGGGATAGAAGCTTCTTCTGAGTCTTTCTGTGCTTGCCATGAGACTCCTGTATCGCTTGCCTGACCACAGCAGTTCAAAGAGGCAGTTGTTTGGGTGGCTCGAGTCTTTGATCATTCTCTTAGCCTTGCCCATGCACCGCTTGTTGTAAATGCCCTGGAGAGTGGGAAGCCCCCCTCCAATTGTGCGTTCGGCTGAGCGGGCCACTCTCTGTAGTCTGCTTCGGTCTTGTGCAGTGCTATTCCCAAACCTGGAGGTGATGTTGCCAGTCAGTATGCTCTCTATTGTGCATGAGTAGAAGTTCTTAAGGATCTTCTGACTGACTTGGAACTTCCTTAGGCGCCTGAGGAAGTAGAGGCATTGCCGTGCCTTCTTCACAACACTGTCAATGTGTGTGGTCCATGTCAAGTCCTCGGATATGTGGACTCCGAGGTACTTAAAACTGTTCACTCTCTCAACCGGTGCCCCGTCGATGCTGAGGGGGCTATATTCCCTGACCCCGACCTCCTAAAGTCCACAATCATCTCCTTTGTTTTGCTGACTTTCAGGGAGAGGCTGTTCTCTTGACACCATCCCGCTAGAACCTTGACCTCCTCCAGGTAGGCCCTCTCGTCGTTTGCAGAGATCAGGCCCACCACTACTGTGTCGTCAGCAAATTTGATGATTGTGTTGTTGTTCCGCTGTGCCACACAGTCATGTGTGTACAGGGAGTAGAGGAGGGGACTCGGAACACAGCCCTGGGGGGCCCCTATGTTTAGAGTGATGGATGAGGAGGTGCAGTTGCCTGCTCTCACCACCTGGGGTCTGCCCGTCAGGAAGTCCAAGACTCACTGGCAGAGGTCATAGTTCAAGCCCAGGTCCCTGAGCTTGGCTATGAATTCGGAGGGGACTATGGTATTGAATGCTGAGCTGTAGTCGATGAACAGCATTCTCGCATAGTTCCCCTGCCTCTTGTCCGGGTGTGATGCTGCTGTGTGCAGCACATTGGCTATGGCGTCCTCCGTGGACCTGTTGGGGCGGTATGCAAATTGCAGGTGGTCCAGGTTGATGGGGAGGGAGGAGCAGATGTAGCCTAGCTTCTCAAAGCACTTCATGGCTATGGAGGTGAGAGCTACAGGGTGGTAGGCGTTGAGGCAAGCAGGCTTGGATTTTTTCGGTATAGGGATAATAGTGGACTTCTTCAGACAGGTGGGGATGACAGCCTGTTCCAAGGACAGGTTAAATATGTCAGTGAATACCGGGGCCAGTTGGTCGGCACAGACTTTTAGGACGCGGCCGGGGATACCGTCCGGTCCTGCTGCCTTCCTGATATTCACTTTCTTGAAGGTCCTCCTCACCTCATGCTCTGTTAACCTGAACACTGAGTCTCCATCAGCAGTGTCCCCCCCCTCCATTGCAGTGGATTGTAGGCTGGTGCTGTTATTCCCAGCCTCAAACCTCGCATCGAAGGTATTGAGATTATTTGCTAGGGAGATGTCACTGTTCAGCTTGAGGGAGGTGCCTTTGTAATCTGTTATCGTTCTGAGGCCCGGCCGCCTGTTCCTTAATGATAAGCAAGCAGTGCAAGAATGCGGAAGCATTCTACCGTAGTGGCGTGCGGTAATGCGCCTTTCATTTTCCGCCGCCCAGCGCCCAGGTGCGTGCACCGGCGGCGGCGTGCTCGCTCAGGTGCGTGCGTGCGCCGGCGTGCTCGCGCGAGGTGCCCGCGCATGCGCATGAGATCCCGCCTTGGTTCGACACGAGCAGAGCTCAATATATATAAGTCACCGCCCCTTATTCAGTATCGAGAAATAGCTCAATTGGCAACACTGCATGGCTGTGGATCCTACAGCTCGTTTGCTGGCGAGTTCGAATCCCATAAAATATATTTTTTTTAACGTGATTTTTTTTTAACGTGTATTCTTTCGCCGGTTAAGGTTAGGCATGGTTAAGGTTAAGGTTAGGCATTGTTTCGGAGTTGGTTAAGGTTAGAACGGTTAAGTTTAGGCGCTGTTAAGGAGCTGGTTAAGGTTAGAGTTTGTCAAAGAGAATGGCAATATTCTTTCTATGGTTAAGGTTAGGCATGGTTAAGGTTAAGGTTAGGCATTGTTTCGGAGTTGGTTAAGGTTAGAACGGTTAAGTTTAGGCGCTGTTAAGGAGCTGGTTAAGGTTAGAGTTTGTCAAAGAGAATGGCAATAGACAGCCTATTTCCGCGCGACAGCTCCCAAAGCGGGCCTGAAAAGAAAGGCGCTTTACCGTAGTGGCGTGCGGTGACGAATGCTTCCGCATTTTTGCACTGCTTGCTTATCATTAAGGTAGACGCTGCCCAACCTGCTCTCTCTCATCAGGCGAGTGACGCGTGCGGAACAGACCGCGGTCCTCGCGCGCTCGCGCTGTTGCATTTAATCACCCGTCACTGCCACGCTACAGAAGGTTAACCCTTTACTATGAATGAATGAATGAAAACTTTATTTAACAGGTTGCAGAATGGGTACAATACAGTACGGCTCAATACACACACTTGTTAAGGGGATGCAGACCAGAGAAAGACTTTCGTCTTGTTTACATCAGGGTCCCCCCATTTTCAATTATTCATAGTGACATTTATGACATACACAACATACATGACATCATGACATTTATGACATAGGGACATACATGACATACAGGTATATAGTACTGTTACCTTTGTGACATATATGATATGCAAATATACAGTACTGTTACCCAGAGATCCTAACAGGGATTATATACATATGATGGGGAGGGGGACTGTACATTAGGAGGGGGTGGGTGGGAGAAAATATATACATACGGTGGGGAGAAGACCGTCTATGAAAGGGTTAACCGTTTGGTAGTGCGGCAGTGGAAGGGTTAATCACCTCGCATCCCAAAGGTCTTTATTGCCAAGTATTCATCACATACAAGGAAATTCGATTTTTGGTCGCATTGGTGCGACATTAACACATTGAGTGCCAACGACGAGATTAGTCGCCATGCGTTGAGTGCCAATGACGAGTTTTCTCATTATTTTCTCGTTATTTCTTTTATTAGCAATATCCATAAATTTTTCATCCATCCAGCCTGACGTTATCATTGGGAATGGCTCTGAGCTCGAAAAGGGCAAATACCGCCCCCTATAGTCTCCCGGATGGTATTGCACATCATTGGATTGGATTGGCTGAAAAAGTGCATCGAAAAAATAACTCCGGTCCACGTTTTACTTCTGGGGCATGCATCTGGATGCTATTGCATTGACTGAGGGGACTGGAAGAAGCGTTGATTATCTGTTTCGGGAGTATAAAGTTGGATCAATAAACGTGATCGATATTTGGAATGGCGATCAGGAATTGGATTAATCTTTTTGCAGAACATCTGACGTGAGGTAAGGACTCTGTTACCAGTTTTGGGTTAATCAGATGTTTTTAACGCTAAGCACGGCATGGATACTCGATTTTTCAGCCCGCTTCTCTAGCGTGCATAAGTACACATATACTATCGATAATCTAGCGTTTATTTGAAAACGATTCATAAATCAGCCAAAAAATTACAAGGTGTTTTGTGTATTCCACTAAAGGGCTATTATCGCGGAATTTCTCTGAAATTACTAGAACTCTCCGAAACTATACTCGTATTCAAAATGGTATAAAACGGAAATGTACCAATGAAAAAACAATCCGTTGATTGACAATTGTTGACTGCAAGCAAGTCATTGATAAGCAAGGGGTGTTTTAGACCCATAGCCATAATTTAAGATATAGTTTAAGCGTTCGCAAATATCCCCGACCTCCCATTGACTAAAGCGCTGGCACGGAAGGGGTTATCTGGGCATAGGGGCGTGGCTCTCAATGTGTTAAAGGGGAACTCCACTTTTTTTGGAAATTAGCTTATTTAACATCTTCCCTGGAGTTAGACAAGAAGATGCATACCTTTTTTGTCTCTGTGCGTGCATTTTAGCTTTGGGAATAGACGCTCCGTTAGCATAGCTTAGCTTCATCACTGGAAGTGAGGCAGGACAGTAGCCTTACAGTGCCTTACAGTGTATTGCAAGGTCTGACATTGACCAAACTTGATATGCATGACCTTGGTGGGCTCTAGGTCAACTCCTGAAAAGGGGGTCAATGTCAGACCTTGCAATCAAAAGTTAGGGGGCGCACTGAAATTATGGCAAGGGTTATTAGCCCCCTAACTTTTGATTGCAAAGTCTGACATTGACCCCCTTTTCAGGAGTTGACCTAGAGCCCACCAAGGTCATGCATATCAAGTTTGGTCAATGTCAGACCTTGCAATACACTGTAAGGCTACTGTCCTGCCTCACTTCCAGTGATGAAGCTAAGCTATGCTAACGGAGCGTCTATTCCCAAAGCTAAAATGCACGCACAGAGACAAAAAAGGTATGCATCTTCTTGTCTAACTCCAGGGAAGATGTTAAATAAGCTAATTTCCAAAAAAAGTGGAGTTCCCCTTTAACGCAGAGAAAATTACGGTGGAATAAAATAAAATGGAATATAAATTTGAAAATAGAAGTACAAAAGAATATAATATAATTATAAATAATGCTATGACGTTATGACATAAGTAGTGGTACATATGATGACGACGAGAGAATTATTGTATTGGAGAGACTAAGTGATGTCCAACTCGGGCTACATGAGAAACACGGAACAGGAAATACAAGAGAGGTTAGTTAAAGTTTAGTTTTATTTGTCGTATACGGTACATTACAAGAGAGGTTAGTTAAAGTTTAGTTTTATTTGTCGTATACGGTACATTACAAGAGAGGTTAGTTAAAGTTTAGTTTTATTTGTCGTATACAGTACATTACAAGAGAGGTTAGTTAAAGTTTAGTTTTATTTGTCGTATACGGTACATTACAAGAGAGGTTAGTTAAAGTTTAGTTTTATTTGTCGTATACGGTACATTACAAGAGAGGTTAGTTAAAGTTTAGTTTTATTTGTCGTATACGGTACATTACAAGAGAGGTTAGTTAAAGTTTAGTTTTATTTGTCGTATAAGGTACATTACAAGAGAGGTTAGTTAAAGTTTAGTTTTATTTGTTGTATAAGGTACATTACAAGAGAGGTTAGTTAAAGTTTAGTTTTATTTGTCGTATACGGTACATTACAAGAGAGGTTAGTTAAAGTTTAGTTTTATTTGTTGTATAAGGTACATTACAAGAGAGGTTAGTTAAAGTTTAGTTTTATTTGTCGTATACGGTACATTACAAGAGAGGTTAGTTAAAGTTTAGTTTTATTTGTCGTATAAGGTACATTACAAGAGAGGTTAGTTAAAGTTTAGTTTTATTTGTCGTATAAGGTACATTACAAGAGAGGTTAGTTAAAGTTTAGTTTTATTTGTTGTATAAGGTACATTACAAGAGAGGTTAGTTAAAGTTTAGTTTTATTTGTCGTATACAGTACATTACAAGAGAGGTTAGTTAAAGTTTAGTTTTATTTGTCGTATACGGTACATTACAAGAGAGGTTAGTTAAAGTTTAGTTTTATTTGTCGTATACGGTACATTACAAGAGAGGTTAGTTAAAGTTTAGTTTTATTTGTCGTATACGGTACATTACAAGAGAGGTTAGTTAAAGTTTAGTTTTATTTGTTGTATAAGGTACATTACAAGAGAGGTTAGTTAAAGTTTAGTTCTGTATCGTTAGTGGCTTAGCTTGGCATCACTACTGCACTATCTCGCGTACGTGCACGCGTACTGAATAAACCACAAATGTACCTCTAATACCAGTATTAGTCTGACCACACCCCTCATCAGCTTACCTTCATAAGCAGGTGTGTGGTCACCTGCTCTCCTCCTTCTCGCTTTCACCACAAGGAAGAGTTGCCTCGGTAGATCCCCACACTTGACACCATGATGGAGGAAATTGGATTAGGAACAGCTTGGGAAACAAGGATACGTTGACATCATATCTTTATTTTCTCTCTCACTATTTTTCGAGAAAATACGGCGATATTGTCTTCGTACTGGAGTGTCTAGAAGATGATGATCATTCTAAAAACCCTCCACCGGTTTTCGTATTGGGAGCACGCCGCTGCATGCTTCTCAACTGCAGTTCCTTGCTGTGTTTGTTGGGGTGAAACCTGTCAGGCCACAGCTGAACTGTCGGACATGCCGCTGTTGTGAGAAGCGGTGCGTTCCAGGTTGGGTGAGTAGTGTTTGCTGGCGGGCTCCACTTGTCTGTTAGTGCTATGGGGGCTACTTGACAAAGTTTATGGAAACCGGCCCCAGGCTAGGGTCCTTTGTTTAGCCACCTAGGCGACAGAGGACCTTGGTCTGAAGACCATTATAGTTTTAACTATAGTGGGCCGCGACCATTGACACTGGTGATCCCTGTGTGTTCTGGACGAGTGGATTCTCTCTGTCACCGTGTTAAGGCCCCATCTTTCATATCCAAATGAGAGTATTCCTTCACGAGGGGATATGTGCATGTAATGTGCGATAGCGGCAGATTCATGTTTAAAGTCGGCTACACAGGCCAGTTGGTACTGTGCTGATTTCCGTCGGACGTGGTAATGTCACCGTTGTGAAGCGGTGTTGACGTCTTGTTTTCTCTTTTCTCTTAAAAAGTGAGGGGGGTTCAGAACGGCGGCCTGTCTGGGTGAGTGTTATGTCATTGTTTACACGTCTGTTGAACGTGCTTTGATTTTAACATGTTTTACACTCTTGACCGCGACGTCATCCTTGACAGGGGATGTTTCGTCGACCCTGCCCTGGGCCTGGACGGGGATTGCGTCAACAAAAAGGACTGTAGCGACTGGTTGGAGCGGCGACGCTGCCCGGATCGAACAACACAGGACGGCTGTGTTCTACGGTGTCTTGTGACTGCACTTCGCTGATCTGCGTTCCGGGTAGGTACGGGGTTGACCAGACCTCATAACACGTCTTCTGGTTTTACTTTGCTAGATGTATTGTGAATAACGGTGTTTTTTTCCCAAAACGTGTGTTGTTGCAAATACATTTAGGATACGTTGCGGGTTATGTGTGGGCTGTTTTTGTCACTGGCAGTTAGCTTCTCCGTGCAGATCGTGATGTATTGATCTGGTTGTTGTGTGAGAAACATCATGGTGTTTATGTGTACCGTGTACTCACTACTAAGGCAACTAACCTATGAAGCTATGCTTGGTGACAAGTGAGTAAAAGAATGTTCTTTCTCAGACTGTAATGACAATGAACAGTGTGTTCACACATTAACAGGTTTTCCTGTTTTAACTGGCCGTATTGAGGGTAAAATAGGAGGATTGTGTTTTTCCCCCCCGGTTCCCTGGGGACTTTATCGCCTCCTATCAGACATGTTGTGCATTAATTGTGTCTTTTGTGTGGTAGGGATACGATGTAACTCTTAGCTTGATTGCTGAGGTTGTGCTAAATCTGCTGGAGAAACTTATTTCCTAAAGGGAAATTGGTTTGGTTGCTGTCATGTGTGCTTAGCAAGGCCTGTGGTCGATACTAATCAAGAATGATGTATTCTCTCATTGTGAAAAAAACGGCGTTCCTCTGTTGAGTGTTTTTGCCATTTTTTGTAGGTGATGATGGGTTGTGTGTGTCATGTGACCTACAACTGGGTTGTACTGGCCACAGAAGCACATGTGTATGTTGGACCGGGGTTCTTAGAGCCCTCTCTATTCTGGGTTTTTCCTTAGTAAAAATCAGATAGCAGGTTAGCTCATGCGCTGTGTGGAGCTGTGAAACGCTTCATAGAGCTGACTATGACTGTGTCATATTCTCTTTTTGTCGTTACGTCGTATCATGGGTGTGGGGTCGTAAAGGGGTGAACTGGTAACCTTTCCTCTCCCCATTGTTCTGTCGGTCAGGGGTACACCCCCTGTCCTTCAAGGTTCCCGTCACGTGGCGGTTCGGCACGTTACGGGGGGGGGGGGGGGGGGGGGGGGAGGGAGTTCCTGGTCCCACGGCCTGGTATATTGGGCGTGTGCACCGCAGGAATTCCCCCGCCATAGAGTACGTCACCGTGCGCGTCTCTGTTGGTAGGACTTCCGTGTGCTGTTCAGGTCCATGTGATGGATCTGTTTTCAGGGGGGGTGGTCAGGGCTCCTCCTCACCAAGCGCCTATTCAGGCCTTCTGTGAGTTCGGACTCCTTCTTCCATGTGAGGAAGCCTCCATCAGAGTACAGAGCCTTCCTCCTCAGATTGTCAAAGTGAGTGGACCCTCTAGAAGGGTCCTTTTCTATTGTATGTATATTCGATTCAATTCGTTTATTGAGTGTGTATGGGTTCAGTGCCTCTTCCCCGGAGGCCCTAAAACCAGTTTTTTACATGGCTCAAGGTGCAATATATTCTTTTCAATCTGTACAGCTCGCGTGGGAAGTCTCTCTGGGGATCCCCGTCTCTTTCCTGTGGGAGGGTGGTGGGATGTAAAAATGTGACCATTTTTTACCCCGGCTATGTAGACTGGGATACATGCTGTTGATGCTTCCTTCTTTCTATTCCAGAAGTGTTGGAGTTAGGGAGTGTCACACCCCTCTTGTCGTTCCCCTGGGCGCCTTGGGGATTCAATGACAGGTCTAAGTAGCCTGTTCATTGATGGGGGTGTGTCCCGACGCACGTATAGTGCTAGCTCGCTGTAAACAGGCGATTGACTGGCACGCCTTGGTTGCTTGTGGTTGAAACAGCGTTTTTATAAAGCAACTGAGATGGGGGTTTTTCCTCTTCCGACGACCACATCCCATGACCTGGGTGGGTTGTCGACGGATTCTCGTTCATGTCTGGGGGATGATGACGGGATGGATCTGAACATATGTAGTGGGGTCTCACGCCCTTGGGGTGGGCCACCAGGCGCGGTTCGTCCGAACGTCTGGGTGGCGCCTTCTTTTCATGTTAAGATCAACACGCATATCTGCCCTTCTCCTGGAGTAGGCATGTCGGCGTGGTTAGGGCACGGGACTGGTTCTGGTCACGCTGGTCCAGATCAGTTGAACCCGTTGTCCGCCGGGGATGCAGATCTGCTGTTCTGGTACCCTGAGGGACTTGGGCTTTTTTCAGGGGGAAAAATGCCAGGTCGGTCTGGGTGTCACAGGGTTAAGCGCTATGGAGACCCTGGTTGGGTATGTTTTTACTCAGCACTGTCGTCATGGCTTACAGCCATGCCATTCTGTACGCGCTCGATCTCGTCGGATCTCGGCCGCTACACAGGTTGGTCCTGGTTAGTACTTGGTTGGGAGACCGCCGGGGAATACCAGGTACGGTGTGCTTAGGGGCTGGTTCTCCATTGTTTTTCGCTCCTCTCTCACGCATGGCGAAGAGGGGCCTGTGGGGGTGGTTTTTTGACCTCCTCTGGTGACCCTGTGCTTCCCGTACCGCCAGGCCCGGTCCGAAGTGATGTTTGCGACCCGTAGGCCTGGGTTAACCCTTTTTGGAAACTGAAACACTTGTACTGCGGTATAGCCGGTGTATACCCGCAGGTGTGTTTTGGAGTTTTTTCTTGAGGGGTTATAGGAACAACCACCGCATTGGGTAACACCGAGGTGGTTGATTCCCTGGTGTGTTGGAGCAGTGTCAACTCCCGGGTTCACCGTTTGAGGGTGCCCCTGCACGTTCATGACGTCTGCCAATCGTGTCAGCCTTCTCTGCCTCGACCCCTCTGGGTGGGGGTTGTTAAATGGAGGCTTGGTCATGCAACACCGCCAGCTTACGCTCCTTCCGCCGGGGCGGCTGTGTTCAGCTGTCCCCTCTGGCGCCTGTCTCGTCCGCAGTCTCCAGGCTAGGGTTAACAGCCTGTTGCCTGGTTTTTCCCCGGTGCGCTGCCTGCTTCCGTTGGTTAACCTTTTTTGTGTGCTTACGGCCATGCTGACTGCCTGTTCTGCAGGGTCAGTGTGCCAGGCGGTGTACTATTGGGGGGACGGGGCCCGCTCGGCTTACGGCCATACCGACCTGAACACGCCCGATCTCGTCCGATCTCGGAAGCTAAGCAGGTTCTGGCCTGGTTAGTACTTGGATGGGATTCCGCCTGGGAATACCAGGTGCAGTAACTGAGGGGCCTTTGTCCGAATACGCTGGCGATGTGGGGGGCGGGGCACTGCGTGCCCACCTGGTGGGGTCTTGATGCTGGCATCATGGACTTCTCCGGGCCCCCGTTCCAGGGAGTCCAGTCCTTTTGGTGGGTCTGGGTCTTCCTTCGCGCTCCGCTGCTACGGCCTTGCCACGGGGTTGGGTTTGCCCTTGGCCCCGTGATTCTGGGGGCAGTAACGAGGTTGTTCCTCCGTTCGTTCCCGGGTGGCATGCGGGTTGTGCGTGTGTGTAGTCGTGGGGTCAAGCCACGGTCTGCTCACCCTGTGCGTTAAGTTGCTTGAGTGCCTCTTCGCACGGTCGGGTCCGTTGCCTTCCCGTGAAGCCTCTAATAGGGGGGATACCCTCCATTAGGGGGGGTCGGGGGGGCTCGGCCCTCCCTGTTCTGATGGTTTTGGGGGGCTGTCAGCGGGGTGTATTTGTCAGCCAAGTGGCTCCGCTTGGCCTCCCTTGTGCAGTAGTGATGCCAAGCTAAGCCACTAACGATACAGAACGATAGGTTATGACTATAACCAAGTTCTGTTAGTTAGGGGCGATGCTTGGCATCAGACGGCCGCTGCAGCCCTTGTCCTCACCTTGTGGTGAAAGCTTGGGAAGGAGGAGAGCAGGTGACCACACACCTGCTTATGAAGGTAAGCTGATGAGGGGTGTGGTCAGACTAATACTGGTATTAGAGGTACATTTGTGGTTTATTCAGTACGCGTGCACGTACGCGAGATAGTGCAGTAGTGATGCCAAGCATCGCCCCTAACTAACAGAACTTGGTTATAGTCATAACCTATCGTTTTATTTGTCGTATAAGGTACATTACAAGAGAGGTTAGTTAAAGTTTAGTTTTATTTGTTGTATAAGGTACATTACAGTGAAATGCTTGGTTCTGTATGAGCCCCCTGAGATTGTGCTTCATACAGTAAAAAAGTTAAAAGAAGAATAAAGTCCCAACACTATACAAATATACAATTTACAAACTAAAGTACAATGAAGTAAAAATGCAGACAATGAGGTGCAAAAATGCAAAAAAAAGAAAATGCATTTAGTAATGGCAATAGTTTCACCCACTATGTCCTGGTCTGGTCCTCTCTAGGTCTGTCTCAGCTTTAACCCTTTCACTGCTGCACTACCAAACGGTTAACCCTTTCACTGCGACAACACACAGAAGGTTAACCCTTTCACTGCCGCACGACAGCAGGTTAACCCTTTCACTGCCGCACTACAGCAGGTTAACCCTTTACTATCACACCACCGACGGTTAACCGTCAGTAGTGTATTGTCACAGTGAAAGGGTTAACCGGCTGTCGTGTGGCAGTGAAAGGGTTAACGGAACCGGAAGTTAGGAACCGGTTCCTCTCGGTGCCCAACCCTATTTCCTCTTCCTCCTTATTCATCACTTCTTCCTCCTCCTCGTCCTTTCTCCTCCGCAGGACCCACAACGGTCTGTTCACGCCGGAGAACACGGCCCGTCTGAGTGAGACCTTCGCCAGGGTCTACGATGTGATGGACGTGGAGAAGAACGTGGTTCTGGGTGAGATTATGACCTTTGACCTTTTCCCTTCGCGCCATTCTGCACTTCTGTTCTCTCTGAGCCCTTCCCTTCCGGGAAATGTTCCACTTTTTTTTTTTTAGACCCTTGTAAAGTTTTCCGCTGAAACGGATACAATGAAATGGAGCCTTTTCTATTTAACCAGAGAGGAACGCGCTGTACGCGAGGAGCGGTCGTTCGGCAGCCGCCTGCCGCTGAAAAGGCCTTTCACCGGAAAAACAACGCTGATTTATTTTGCTCAAAATCTCACACCCGTCCCCAAAACCTTTGACAGTTTTGCACACGTACATTTGGTTTGACGGGTATTGAGTAGGGGTGGGGGGAACAATCGATACGTAGTAGTACCGCGATACTTTGCGTGGCGATACTGTATCGATACAGGGACGCCAAGTATCGATATTTAATTATTCAAAATATTTTTTTTTTTAATTTTGTATAAGGAAGTTGCATTGTTAATTTCAATACCTGTAATAGACTGTACTATACTGAATATGACTGTAATACAAACAGTTCAGTTGGTCAGGTACATGCAACACAGATTACAGTGTTTACATCTGTCTGCTTGAGAAAATACCATGTTCTGCTGATTGATGATTGAAGTGAGATGAACAGACTGAACTTTATTTGATTAGATAAAACATGTTGACAAAGTTTTACTTTGCAGTTGAAAAAAGGTAATAACTTAAATTTGATAAAAAAAAAATTAATAATTCTCGCAATACTCAGCGTATCGCGATATATTTAGTATCGTCGCGATACGATAGTATCGCGACGCAAGTATCGCGACAGTATCGTATCGTGAGGTCTCTGGCGATTCCCACCCCTACCTGTGGGAGCCTCACAGGCGCTGGACACGTTCTGTTGTTTTGAGTGGATGACGGCGCTGCCGTTGACATGTTGACACATTGGGGGCCATTGGGATCAGAGCCCCACTCACTCTAGGAGGCCAGCTTTTCATTACAACGCTGCACTGTGCGTCAGGTTGTTTGTAGAGCTAAATCTATATTTTATATCATTGCTATGTGTCCATTGTCATTGTCAAATTGTAAATCCGGATTTGTTTTGGCAGTCTGAGAGTTGTATGCTGAGTGTTTTTTTTTTTTGTGTGGAGGACATCTTTAGTTTAGCAGGATCTTTGGAGAAAGCATGGCACTTGAGACAAAACACACTTTATCCTATATAACTGTATTGGAATTCCTCTTGTTTCTTTGTTTATTTACATTGCGTACAGCTTGTGTTATATTACGTTTTATTGTATTTTCTTGTATTTTCTTATTCTTGTGGCCATCTTGGTCTATATGTCATTTGTCAAGTAATTGGTCAAGTATATTATTATACTTATTGTTATGTGTCTTGTAAGCCCATATGGGCTGGACATACACCTGTATGTAAGACACGAAAATAAAAAAACATCAAATCAAATCAAATCAGACAGTATAAACCTTCCCTTCAATATGCCATAAAGAAATAATTATTTCATCAATACGTTCCCGTTTTATAGCGTCGTGAATATGAACGTTATATCGGAATGGTCTGGTATAATTCCTGCAACGCTAGTTATAGGGCGCTAAGCTAATAACGTTAAATCGATTGGCGTTTCGGCCCTACACAAGCTAGAGTTAAAAATCTAAATGCATATGATCGCATTCCACCATGAATGCATGAAGGGGGGGCGGGGGAAGTCGTTTCTGATTATTGATTACCAATAACGGCATTCGTTATTGCAACAACATACGCTGACCGGGTGGTTGGCTATGAGAACAAGGCCCGATCAGGCCGAAATTGACGTCAAAAAGCTCTTACCTGTGGCCGGTTGGATTCCAAAAATAATTTCCCAGTTATTTGATCGCCATCTGGTAGATCAATATGTCCATTGGCTGATGCTATATTCCTTTACTGCATACTGAATTCGGCGTCTCATAAAGTATTCCAGGCGATCTGGTGAAGCCATAGCTTTAGGCTAACAGAAAAGTCCACCCGGAGCGGGAAAGAAAAGTGACACCCGGTCTGCAACAGGGGAAACTGCATTCTCGAGATGGCGCCAATACCAGGATCTGGCCGGTACTGCACTTTCGGAGTCCCAATATGCCTTTTCCAGCCAAAATACAGCTCCATGACAACATCCGGGATATTAAAATGGAATAAAAGCAAAAACTAGTTGACCACATATATATATATAATTTGGCCCCGAACCAGTGAACCTCTTCCACCCGTGTGGTCCGTCTGCCATCATGTCGTAAATCAATCTCTCCAGATGGTTTGACAAAAGTATCGTTTTAATTTTCAAACGTATTCAAGTATAAACATCACAACCATGTCACAACAGCAGTTATAATGTATATTATCATCAATACGTTAGTTTACCAATAGGCTAAACTGTTATTAGATAGATTTTCCTTTTCATTTTGGTCTTGTTTACTTCGCGACAGCCGACCATTTTGGAAAATTTTAACCATGGGAATTGTAGTTTTATTTTTTTTTGTGGCCATTTTGTAGAAAACATCGCTAGCTCTCCGGGCTTAAGAGGTTAACGTGCTCTTGTTCCTCCAGGCCTCCCTCAGCCCTTCATGGATGTCTACGACTCTCCCGTCTACAAAACCCACCTGGAGCGGCTGCAGGGGTTCTTCTGCACCCTGTATGACAACTGGTGAGAGCAGCTAGAGCCAGGCCTTCCTCCTAAAGCTCTCTCTTTTTTGTTTTGATCCACTTTTTCTCCCATTTTCTATATTTTCTCCCATCCCAATTTCGTATCATCCAATTCAACCCTCGCCTGTCACGGACGCTGTTTCTTGCCTCCCACAAGCCGGCTGCAATGTGGACTAAGTCATACATAGCACAAGTCCCCTCCGGTACTTGAGGTAACAGCAGTCGCATCTTTTCACCTGCGCAGCTCGATCTCTGTGGCGAGGAGTAACTCGTGGGAGGCTCACGCTGCCCCCGACACTTCCTCATCCACTTCAATGTTAGCGTTAATATCGCCTAATCTATGTTTTAAATTATGGCTATGTGTCTAATCTGCCCGTTGCTTATCAATGACTCATTTTCCAGTCAACATTGTCGAAGCGGATTTGTTTTTTTTATCGGTTAATTTCCGTTTTATAGCATTTTGAAAAGCCCTCGTTTTCAAGGGAAATAAAAATATTCCATAATAAACGGAATATTCTAGAATACACAAAAACGTTCTAATTTTTTGGCCTATTTATGAATCGTTTTCAAATAAACGCTAGATTATCGATAGTATTATGTGTACGTATGAACGCTATATAGGCGATCTGATATCTGATCTGATATATTTCCTGATCGCTCGCACAGCCAAAACAGCCACATCACACATAGGGGAAAAGCTTATATCTCCGTGAAAACAGGTCTGATTATCCTAAGACTGGTAAAATAGATTCCTTACCTGAGATCAGATGTTATCCAAAAAGATTATTCCAATTCCTGATCGCCATTCCAAAAATCGATCCTTTTATTGATCCACGCTGTATACTGTAAACACATATTACACGCTGTTCTGAGGCTCCACAATGACAGGGATCATCTCCGGTTACATGCGTGAGAAGTAAAATGTGGATTCCGGATTTTTATTTTCTCATCCATTTTCATTGAGTCCATTCCAAAAGGGTGCATTACCATCTGGGAGACGATAGGGGGCGCTTTTTTCACATCTGAGCTCCTGACGGGGCTGGTTTCCCAACGGTAGACTCGGTTGATGAAATATGAATTCAGATCGCTAATAAAAAAATTCACGCTAATTGGCGTGGTGGGCATTCAGGGGGCGGGCTGCTAACACGTGTTATGTCGTGGCTGGCATCCAAAGTGTTAATAGATCTTTCTCCCTCTCTTTTTCGCTCTCTTTCTCTCTTTCACTCTCACTCTCCTTTCGCTCTTTCTCTCCTCTCTCTCTTGCTCTCTCCTTTCACTCTCGCTCTCTTTCTTCTCTCTTTTTCACTCTCTCGCTCTCTCCTTTCACTCTTTCTCTCTTGCTCGTTCTCTCCTTTCACTCTTTCTCTCTGTCTCTGTCTGTCTCTCTCTATCTTTGTCTGTCTCTCTGTCTCTCTCTCTCTCTCCCTCTCTCTCTCTCTCTGTCTCTCTCTCTCTCTCTCTGTCTCTCTCTCTCTCTCTGTCTCTCTCTCTCTCTCTGTCTCTGTCTCTCTCTCTGTCTCTGTCTCTATCTATGTCTCTCTATGTCTATATCTCTCTGTCTCTCTCTCTGTCTCACTCTGTCTCTCTCTGTATCTCTCTCTCTCTCTCTCTCTGTATCTCTCTCTCTCTCTCTCTCTCTCTCTCTCTCTCTCTCTCTCTCTCTCTCTCTCTCTCTCTCTCTGTATCTCTCTCTCTCTCTCTCTCTCCCTCTCTCTCTCTCTCTCTCTCTCTCTCTCTCTCTCTCTCTCTCTCTCTCTCTCTCTCTCTCTCTCTCTCTCTCTCTCTCTCTCTCTCTCTCTCTCTCTCTCTCTCTCTCTCTCTCTCTCTCTCTCTCTCTCTCTCTCTCTCTCTCTCTCTCTCTCTCTAGTTACCATATTCTAGGGAATGCAGGTCTGTCCCTGCAGCAGGACTTCTATACCATCGAGGGATTGGCCGAACAGATCGTTGGCTCCGCCTTCGTCAACCTCGACCACGTGCCTGACCACAGACTCCGCCCCATGATTCATATCCTTGTTTTCCGGTTGGTCCGTTTGATCTGCTGATCAACATATTCATAATGTGTCCACTCGTTTGGCGATAAACACTCTGAAAACATCTTTTGTAATTTCTTTTGACTAAAACTGTAAAGAATATGACCTTTTAAAAGCGATCGTCTTATCTTTTTTTGCCATCTACCCTGGAGTTAGACAAGAAGATACAAACCTGCAGTAGGAGTAGGAAGACGTTGGTGGTGTGATAGTAAAGGGTTAACCTTCTGTAGTGTGGCAGTGAAAGGGTTCAACTGTAAAGAAGGTGACCTTAAAGGTGTCGTCCTCATTTGATTTGTCACATGGAGTCCACCAGTGTCTTCAGAGATATTGGAAGGCGAAAATTAGCTTCTCAAAAAACGGGGGCTATCCCTTTAATCATTGCCAATGATGAATTTTGACCAATGGCACACTAGACTAGCGGCTTCCTGGCTTCCAAATCGAATATATTATTATTATTATTATTATTATTATTATTATTATAGACTTTTCTGTCTTTGTCTAAAATGGACAAAGACTGTGTGTGTGTGTGTGTGTGTTCTCCTTAACCTGTGCACGGGTGTTTCTGAAGCAGCTGGTGATTTTCTGTCCTAAGGAGTACTATGACCAGCTAGTCTGCCCCCTGCTGGGCCCTCTGTTCGCCTACATGCTGCAGGTCAGTGCTGCCCCCTGCTGGGCCCTCTGTTCGCCTACATGCTGCAGGTCAGAAGCCTAATCCTTCTCTATTGTTCATTTTTTTTTTATCTACTTTTTCTCCTATTTTTTCTGTTTTTTCCTCCCATCCCAAGTTAGTCGTTATGCCAATTCCCCCCTCCCCTTCCTGGTCGTTGCGCGCATTTGCCCCCTACTTGCCGGTCTAGGGAGCCCTGAAGTCTATCACATGCTTCCTCCGATACATAGGAGACAGCCAGCAGCCTCTTTTCACCTGCACAGCGAGGACTCTCACTGGGTGAAGTGTAACGCGTGGGAGGATCACACTACCTTCACCAGTTCCCTCCCTCACTGTGTGCAGGCGCCCTGACCGACCTGTAGGAGTCGCTGTTTACAACGACCAGTGTTTCTGCGGTGGTAGACAGACGCTTAGTCCGCTGCGCTACCCGGTCGCCCCTTCTCTATTGTTCTTGATGGAAATGACGCTCATTAAAAGGAGCTCTGCTCTGCACCATTCATGATGTTCCCAAGCAGCGTTTATTTTCACCACATACTGTAATAATAATAATAATATAATAATAAATTGTATTTGTAGTGCACTTTTCGTTGACTAGCAGGGTTTGCACAAGGTCCCTCAAGTGCTTGATTTTCAAGGCCTGGAATTCCTTGAAAACAGCAAAAAAAATTAACAAGGTGCAAAGTCCTTGAAATTCAAATCAACCGTTCGCATTGAAAGTTTTGTTCATCCATGATAAAATAGTTCTGAATCAAGAAATACTTATTTTTTTATCTAAAGTGTAACTAATTGTTGGAAATTCGTTTTAAGCCATAACTATTGTATCAGACTTTTTTTTCTATAAAAAACAGCATTTAAAAGTGAATTGTATCCTTTTAAATGCCCATTTAAAATGGAAAATAGTGCTTAGAAAAGTACTTGAAAGTCCTTGATTTTCATTTTGCAATGTCTGTGGGAACCCTAACCATGGTGCACTTTTCGTTGAGTGCTACACGGTTAAAACATAGTACATTTGTTAAATAAACAGTTAAAAACCTAGTATAAACAGAAAAATAAAACAACACAAGAAAAAAATGTATCACAAGAAATAGCTATCAATCAAAGGCTTTTTGAAATAGAAATGTTTTTATTGCAGGCTGCGTTCACACTGCAGACGAAAGTGGCCCGAATCTCATTTATTTTCTCCTGTGAATCGATACCGGTACCTGTGAATCGATACTGGTGCCTAGGGATGGGTATCGTTAGGATTTTATCGATACTACTACTCTTATCGATACTGCTTAACGGTTCAGTACTTTTTTTTTTATCCACTTTTTCTCCCATTTTCTATATTTTCTCCCATCCCAATTTCGTATCATCCAATTCAACCCTCCCCTGTCACGGACGCTGTTTCTTGCCTCCCACAAGCCGGCTGCAATGTGGACTAAGTCATACATAGCACAAGTCCCCTCCGGTACTTGAGGTAACAGCAGTCGCATCTTTTCACCTGAACAGCACGATCTCTCAGTGGCGAGGAGTAACTCGTGGGAGGCTGTAACTCGTGGGAGGCTCACGCTGCCCCCGACACTTCCTGATTCTACTGCGCAGGCGCACCAACCGACCTGTAGGAGTCGCTGTCCACAACGCCCGATCCCCACCCATCAGTTTCCCACCCCCTAATACGGCCAATGTGTATTAGTACGGACGACCAGCTAAACTGAAAGCAAATGTGGAGCGCTGGGCTCGAACTGACGAGCCCAGCGTCTCCAGCATTTCGTGGCGAGTGCCTTGCCCACTACGCCACGTAGCCGCCCCAACGGTTCAGTACTTTATCGATACTCTTATCGGTTCTTTTAGATTATTATTTAAATATATTTAAAAAAAAAAATTACAATTTATTATTTGAACGGCTTAAGGCTATATCTGTACTTGATGTTTGCTTGTTGTGTTGCATATTTGAAATAAACTTCAATCAAATCAAACCCCCCCCCCTCTTAAAAACAAAAACCTGTGTTTAACCTGGCCATCTATAAAACATCATGCTAAAACTGTGAAACAAATGTCCTACTCCCCTAAAGAAAGAAATACATAGCAAACATGACTCAGTTATGCAATAGTGCTGCTGCTTTTTATTTTGTTAAAATCTTTTAGTTAATAAGACTACAAAATGACTACAATGATTTCATGACTGCTTCCTGTCCTCGCCGGAAGTGCGTCGGATACCTACCTTAACGTTACATTTTCAACAACAGAACAGATTGCTGCTAATTAAACACTTCATGGAAACGGAGTAACGTTAATGCTATGTCGAGTTCATACGTGTAGTGTAGTATGATGGGAATCGAGAATCGGAATCGATTGGCAACCGGTTCCTAATTGTCCGAAACATAATACCTATTAGATAGATTTGATTTGAGAATAGTAGTGTGTCAGGGCGGCTGAGTGGCGCAGTGGGCAAGGCGCTCGCCACTAACGCAGGATATGCTGGTATCGAGCCCAGCTCTCTGCGTTGCTACCGGCTTGGCCGGCCGTCGTACTAACACAATTGGGCAGTGTTAGAGGGTGGGAAAGCCGGTGGGTGGGGATTGGACGTTGTGGACAGCGACTCCTACAGGTCGGTTGGTTTGCCTGTACAGCAGAATCAGGAAGTATCGGGGGCAGCGTGAGCCTCCCACGCGTTACTCCTCGCCACTGAGAGATCGTGCTGTTCAGGTGAAAAGATGCGACAGCTGCCTCCTCGTGTACCGGAGGGGACACGTGATGCAAGGCTTCGTCCACATTGCAGCCGACCAGTGGGAGGCATGGTCTAACAACGTTCGAGACCGGGGAGGGGAGAATTGGAAATATGAAATTGGGATGGGAGAAAAATAGAAAATGGGAGAAAAAGTGGATACAAAAAAAGAATAGTAGCGTGTCCAGGTGAGAAACGGCAACGGTTATAGTATAATACACGTATAAGGCTATTCTTCAGCCTTTCGGGAATTACCCCAGACCACTGTAAAACCATACTTATATTCACCACGGTATAACACAGGAACGTATGGATGAAAAAATTTATTCTTTTTCACATATTGAACGATAGATAGTCGATGTCAAATGGGCCATAGTATTGTATCCATAGCTATAATATAGAATATAATATAGCCTTGCAGACAAGGTGACACACTCCTATCTTTTAAAGCATTGGCCTAGCTACAACGGGCCCGTCTAATGGCTGGCGCTGAATGAGTTAAAGGAACACGCCAACATTTTGGGAAATTAGCGGACAGTGACACCTCTCCCGAAGGCTACCCGTCACTGTCCGCTTCCATTCATTGTGCTAAGCTAGGCTAACGTGCAGCCAGATAGCTTTCTACTGAACGCACAGAGAGAGGAAACTGGTATCTATCTTCTCGTCTCTCTCTCTGGAGAAGACGGTACGCTAATTTTCCAAAATGTTGGCGTGTTCTTTTAACCTTGTATTCATGAATACCTGTCTGTCCCCAGTGGTGGAAAGTAACTAAGTATTTTTACTCAAGTACATTGTCTAGCTACTTGTACTTATTTTTATTTTTTGGGAACTTTATACTTTTACTCCACTACATTTATCTGAACCGTGAGTCACTAAAAACCTCTGTGTTCCTTCTGTTTCTTCAGAGACTCAGCGTCAAGTGGCAGATCATCAACCAGAGGAGCGCCATAAAGTAAGTCACCTTATATAAATATATATTTGTTTTTTGCAATGAAAGCTTGGGGCCAGCTTCAAGTTCAAGTTTACTTTTGTTTGTCACGTATAAAGTACATATACATTACAGTGAAATGCTTGGTTCTGTATGAGCCCCCTGAAAATGTGCTTCATACAGTAAAAAAAGTAAGATGAGGATATATAAGTCCTAACACTATACAATATACAACCTAAGTACAATGAAGTAAAAATGCAGACAATGAGGTACACAACCGTTATAAAAAAAAGGCAAGATGCAAAATGAGGTATGGATGTAGTGCAAATCTCTTTAACACTAAATCATATTTATCTATTTATTAAAGTGTCTAAAGTGAGTGTTAATGTGAGTGTTTAAAGTGAGTGTGTGCATGTGGATGTGTGTGCAATGAGTGTAGATGGATGGGTTGATGTTAACATAGTCGTTGAGCATCCTGATGGCCCTGGGGATAGAAGCTCCTTCTGAGTCTCTCTGTACCGGCCATGAGACTCCGGTAGCGCTTGCCCGAGCTTAGAAACGGATGCATCATTGTCAACTAGGGTTGCAAATTGTAAGCACGTTCCTTACTCGATCATTGATAATGTTAACGATCAATTCATTGATTAATTGTAACAAAGAATACCCAATTTACCAAACAATAACAAATGTATTTGTTTCCCCAATCAAAAGGTTTATTTCCGCAGCAGCAACATATTGCATGGCATATGAAACATAGAAATGTAGAGGCCTAGGGCGGTCAGGTGGCGTAGCGGAGATTGCGTTCGTCACCAACCCCGGAGACGCTGGATTCGCCTGTTCGAATCCAGCTCACAGCTCCGGGGTTGTCACCAGCTTGGCTGGCCGTTCACACTAATACAATTGGCTGTATTAGAGGGTGGGAGAAGGTGGCGGGGTGGGTCCGGGTCGTTGTAAACAGCGACTCCTACAGTTCGGTCGGGGCGCCTGCTAAGCGAGGATAGGATCTAAGGGGGGTAGTGTGATCCTTCCACACGTTACACCCTCTCAGTGAGAGTCCGCGCTGCCAGGTGAAAAGAAGCGGTTGATTGGCTAGACGTGTGTCGGAGGAAGTACGTGGTAACCTCCACTCTCCCAGATGATCTGACTGTGGGGGGTAAGTGCGCAGCGACCAGGAAGGGGATTGGGAATTGGCATAACGACTAACATTGGGATGGGAGAAAATCGGAGGAAAAAGGAAGGGGAAAAAGATCAATACAAAAAAATAAAAAATAAATGTAGAGGCCTAGACATATTAAAACACATTTGTGTCGACTTTAAGCGGGCGAGCTGCATATGTGGCAATTTCTTTTAAAATAAAAGTCACTCGCCACTTAAAAAAAATTTAAAGCATGTATTTAACTAATTCTAAAATGTTCTAAACACGGTTTGATATTAACTTACGATCTCTTAACAGGCAGGCAGAAAAGTGGCAATTTTCTTTACTTGAACTTGAGGACTGCATACTCTTTTTGCAACGCTTTGCTTTATACTTTATAGCGCGTGCATGAGCCTGGTCTCTTTACTTTTGAAAGATAACATTCTGAAGTTACTAATGCAAAAAAGGATAACAGAGGTTTGAACTTGAGTTGAACTTTGAACTTGTGTACTCACATTTCTCTTTAGTGGTTGCCAGATTCCAGATTCCATTATTCCAGCATAGAGCTATGAGCTGGAAAACACTGCGGTTCCATAGCCTGAAGTCTTATGTAGTACAGGTCCAAATTCTATAACAATCTGTTCAGAAATGAGAGAGGTTTTAGTAGGGCTGTCTTAAATACTTCGAAGCTTCGTTCGATGGGCATGGGATACGAATATGAAAATAAAATTCGATTACTAAAAAATATATATATATGATTTTTTTTATTTATTTTTTTGCAAAATCAACTCTGCCTCTCTTTGTTAACTACAACAAGCAATGCTGTTTGTTATTTAAGACGAGGTCGGACTCTGCACTGACAGATTTGTGTTCATTGTGCTGCTCTTATAAAGCCTCAAATGACGGCTTACAATATTTCATGAAAGCAAAGTGTTTTGTTTGTCTAAGATTTTAAAAGGTTTAAACTTTACAGCACTGGCAAAGTTGAACAAAGTG